>NW_023501627.1:0-5106 GCF_013396195.1 Fusarium tjaetaba | reverse complement strand
TAATATCATTAATCAAAAATAACCATGATAGTCTTTTCTGTCCGCTAGAAAATGCAAGATACTCATAAGAGAGCTGTGTACTGAGAATAGAACAAATAGAATCCTATGTCTGACCAGGATTAACGATGCTACAAACTAAGCCCTTTGATATGGCCGTGTTGCATGACTCTCGCTTCTTCCTAATATCCCTCTGACTCTGATCAAGCTCTGTCAAGACACGATCAATTCCAACGTCTTTTCCATCCTTCGAAACGGGAACCATCCTGCCGTCACGTTTCCTAAAACAGCCGTTTACCAAAACAGCCTCGATATCGCGGGCCTCACTGTACGTGACGATCGCAGCGATTGGTTCCTCTCTCGCCGACGCACCGAATGCTAACGATTGATCCCGGGAGAATATCACAATATCCGCCCTTTTACCAACGGCAATAGACCCTATTTCATTTCCCATGCCAACAGCCCTCGCAGCTTCAATGGTCGCTTTGTTAAAGACATCATGACTCGTTTGATCGAATTTATCAAGCCTTTGGCCTTTTTCTTTGTACTCAAGTGTCTTTTGTAAGCGGGAGAATAGAAGAGCGGTCCGAGCTGCTTGCATGAGTGACGAGGAAGTGAGACAATGGCAGTCTGCGCCCAAGGCGGTGATGAGGCCTGGTTCGAATAGGAGGTGCCAGCCCATTGAGCCTTGAGCTTCTGTGGCTGGTGTGCATGCTAGCGGGACATGGTGTTTCTTGAGGATATCGAAGTCTTCGTCGTCCATGTAGTTACCGTGAGAGATGAGAATAGTGTAGTCGTCTTCTGGGCCAGGGAACAGAGAGTACTTCTCAAGAGCTTTTGGTACAGAGGATCCTATTTTGTTAGCCATTGGCTACACAATTGGTCATGATTGGCTTACCGAAATTGCCGCTGTGTGATGTAATAAGCTTGACACCGGCTTTGACCGCTCGATGGAATAACTTTTCCACTTCTTGTTGTGGCATATGATATCCATCGAATGAAACGCCAACGTCGACACAACCATTCCCAAAAGGGCCTCTTTGGGCTAAATCTTCGACATGCTCAATGAATGGTTCGGATACAGACATGGGATTCGGGACACATGATTTGTCGTCCCATTTCTGGAGATTCAAAAACGTTTCCCCGTAAGCGAATACTCCTCTGATACCAGAGTCTGTAAATGCAGATATAGCGGACTCGGCTACTCTTTGTTAGCCGTGGTTGAGTGCTGCTAGTACTATAGACGCACCGTGTTCGGGAGATTTGCATCCATGGCAGTGGTCAAGGACGTATGTTGTTCCGGCGTCGATGGCTTCAAGACAACCAGCCAATTGGCCCCAGTAGATATCTTGAGGGGTATAATTGAAAGACTGAAGGAGGTCTAAAAAGTTAGCTATCTTCTTTCAAGGGCTAGATATGTACTGACCATCTGAAAAGTAGTCCAACCAGCAGTTGTCTGTACCATAACCCTTGAGCTGTGTCTGCCAGAGGTGGTGATGTGTGTTGATGAAACCCGGACTAATTATCTTGTTGGAGCAGTCGACAACTTCAGTATGAGGTGGAGGCTTGATAGATTTGCCTATTTCCTTGATAATACCGTCCATTATCAGGATGTCGGTATTCTCAACGACTTGAATAGAATCATGCTCATCATGCTGTATGACGAAGCCATTCTGCAAAAGAATTGTCGTACTCAGTGCAGCTTGACTTGACTGTCTTTTGTTATATTTTGATGGCTGCAGTTGCTTCCCAAGTTGTGAAAGAAGTGATTGAGACATGTTGTTTATGATTAAGACTACAGAACAACTAATGCCTTTCCAGCAATTCTACCCTTTCCTTTTATATCCAACACAACGAACTAATTACACTTCTTATTCTCGCCAAGGATCAAGCTATAGCCGTAAAGTCATAGCCACCCTGGTATGTTAGGGACTGATTATCACCGAACTGGATCTAGGGTTGCATCAACCTTGGCAAAGCGTCGGGTACCGTGTGGAGGAATATTACGATGTTATCTGTAAGCAGATTCACATCTCCAGATGAGACGTGCGTTGCCAAGTTCGTGTTAGTCCAGCCAAGTCGGAGTTTCGGGCCACTGTACTTGGCGAAAGGCCGAGATTAAACACGAGTGCCGAAGTAATTTTGTATGGCATATCGGGGCTTGTTGTCAGCGAGTGCCGACTTCTCTCCACATTTGCTTCCCCAGATTTCATGTCGATCCTGGAGAATTATAATGGAGTGTGGATCTGGCAGCTTTGGTACATGTCGTGTGCTCGTTCCGGAGGGTTCTAGCGGGACGATTTATGCAAATGGTCCATATTTCCTGGTGGAATTACATTCCGTATCCTTACTTGGCAGTGAAAAGTAAGAGCTTTGTAATGATGAGAGGTTCTGTTGTTCGGGATGTGGGGGGTTCAAGCGTCAAGATCGGGTAGCTCTGATAGCAACTTGGTTTACAAGACCATTCGGGTGCTGGGAAGGATTACATCTGGTTGTCAAGGCACTTGTACTTACAGGAATTGCCTTTATCAAAATAGCCTTGATCAGTCTTCTTTATTGTTGAAATGCCAACATTATCATCTCTGTACTTTCACTGTCCACTATCCCGCCATCCACTTCCATGGCCTTGATCTGTAATTGGCCTCGACGACTAAACATTTGACGGTCACTGGAATCATAAATACAGCACCCAAGCTACAAAGAATTCAAGAGTGTTCCTTGGTAGCTGATGTATGAAAAGAAAAGATTGGTAAATGATATTACGATAACCTTATGTAACTGAGTTTCTTCCGGTTGCATCATCTCAAACAATGTTACCCCTGCTGCACCATTTTACGCAATGCAACTCTGGTTCCGCAACTCTATTTGCGCGCTGCAAAAGAACGGTTTCCGCAAAGTTAAAACGGCCCGTTATTCTATATGATATTAATAATTTACTAATTGATCACATGACCAAATGCATACAGATTCATAGAAAATGCTTTCTTTGGTTCACTCTAAAACAAGCCTGTCATATTGAACAAGGGCGCCAAGATATACTGAACTTACTCAAGTCTGATGTCGCTCAGAACAGGTCTCTATGCAACAAATCTCCTGGCTTCCCTTGCAGCGCGTATGCAGGCCTATACCTGCGTTAGGAGCAAGAGTAGAGAGTAGAAGCTGCTTGGTTGTTTTATTATAAAAGATTCTCAAGCGCACTTCTGCATATCCAATCTCTAATGGTCAGTGGCAGTCACTGGCAACAAGTGTGTCACTGTAGCTGCACAAGATATAAGTGGGCCCTATGCCACTGCCTCGAGCGAACTCTCTCTCTTAACTTGTGTTCAAAACTTCCTCGCTCTTTTTTTTTCATCGTGCTACGACATCTCATCTCTCTCGCCAGAAATACCACTCGCGATGGATCACATCCCCAACGAGATCCTGAGCCACATCCTCAGCTATCTTCTTACCGACAGAGGAAAGCATCGCCTGCGCGAAGACTCGATCCGTCACGTCTTGCCCGTCCGCCTCGTCTGTCATCAATGGAATGAGCTGGTGACTAAGCATCTCTTCCGAACAATCACACTCTAGCAGAGTAAGAACACGATCGAAGATGACTTTAGCTCCTGGCATAAAGTTCTAGAAAATGACTCCATCAAAGATGCTGTGCGACGCGTCGCTATCGAGACCTCACCAATCTATGATTACGTTGACGCTGATCATATTTCATCTTGGCCAGAGTCTTGGCCTAGGGATGGCCATTGGCCTGAGTTTACATCCGCCATCAGCCGCATCTGCGATATGCCAAACCTCGACTGTCTCGATATGCGTTTCTCGCTCTTTCCCGCTAGTGAACAACTCCCAGGATTGATAAATGAGCCCTCATCTACACGCAGGAGGACACTCGAAATCATTTCGGAGACACTAAGGGCTCGAGAGTCTCGTCCTGGGACAAGTATTATCCGCGAGTTGATACTGAAAAGCCTTGAGGATACGCCGCTGCCCAAGAATCTCACCGATAACCTATTACAAAATATCGAAAAACTACACATTGCCTTGGTTTATGGTGACGACCAACGAGAGAAGCCTGGATTTTCCTCATATCTCTCAGGCACTCTCTTACCTTCAGTTTCCGAGCGTCTGGTTGAGCTGACGATTGCTGGTCACCGCTGGGGATCTATCCCAGCTGAGTTTGATGGCAAAGGTCTATCATTTCCATGCTTGGAGCGCTTGACGCTGGAGGAATACATCATTCTTCGACAAGATCAATTTGACTGGGTCCTGCAACAACGTTCTCTCGTCGACTTGAACCTTTACAGCTGCAAAATTGCGACGCACTGTCTTGTGCAACAGCCCGCTTTTGAAGACATGGGCGTCAACCTAGATGGGTGGAAGAAACTACCAGACCACTCCACGAATATGGGCCAGCCAAACCACAGCCTCATGATGGCTCACACACATCCGGGGCCGCTCGACTCCGGCTGATATACAAATGATCTCCGATGGTCAGACATGTTCGACCGTATCCGCCAAAATCTACCAAACTTACGAAACTTCAATTTCAAGTGTTCCAGCTGGGAAAATTACTTCGAGGGCCGTCCAATAGTTCTCGATCTCGGGATGTCCGGAAGGTATTACACGTTTGACGAAGGAAGTTGGGGGGTGATGTGGTACCGGCCTGTCGAAGAACGTCCGTTCCCGATGGAAGAGGACCCTTTCCAGGATGAGAACATGCCAGGAACGCCAGTGGGCTTATACGAGCGTGCTCAGTTAGCGGATGCACATGCGTTGAAGAAGCTGCTGGTAGCGACGTGCAAGCGAGGTGATGGAAAACAGTACACTCTTGTGGGAAGATCAACCATACGGCAACGTGGTTAGGGGAGGCAAAAAAGCTTGGGACCTCTACCCTAGGTGGCAAGATGGCCAATCTACAGCTCTTCAAGGTTGAAATGAGCTTGGCTAAGTGTTTTTATCGAATCCTGGAGGTCCTTTGTTTTCTGATTTTTGAGGCGTGGAACAACTTGGGGGATTATGATTCATTTCCATGTACGGAGTAGACTATGGTATCTATGACAAAATGACAGTCGCCTCTTAAATGCTCTCATCTTCCCAAGCTAGGGGAGGAAAGAA
>NW_023501626.1:0-6712 GCF_013396195.1 Fusarium tjaetaba | reverse complement strand
GCCAGACGCAAGCCCCCCCGGCCCCGTATCTACGAATCATTCCTCCACGCCCACATCTTCTCCCATCCACATTCATCCTCACAATCTCAACTCGCAATTCGCAACTCTCTCTTCCTTCTTCCTCTCTCCTAACAAACCAAGCAAAGCGTGTCGCGCCAGATGTCCTCCTCCTCATGTCCAGTCCGCATCGTCTGTCCGAAAATGCCGCACACGCCGTTCAGGTGAGCGAGCCAGAGCAATGTATCCGTACCGGTACCTGTTCCAGTTCTGCGGCTGTCCCTGAGGGCCTGCCAGATACTTCTGCGACAGGCCATGGCGCTGTTGCAGGCATAGCCATAGGCGTAGGCGCGGGCGCCGGACAAGATAGCAGTGTCGCTGGCCCTAATCATGATTATGATGATGTTGATGATACCCATCAAGGGCACCTTGACCAATCCCCCGCTGTCGCCCTCGCTGATGCTGTCGCTGCTGATCCCGCAGCCGACAACACTACTCCCACTCCCTCTTCCGTCTCTCCCTCCCTACCGCCACCCTCTGCAGACAAGGTGCCCAACAACGTGCCTGATTCTGTTCCTGATTCTGATTACGTGCCCCGTGGTGATGCCAATGCCAGGGACACTCCAGACCAGGCCGATACCCTCACCATCGGCGCTGCTCTTGACCCTGCCTCTGCCTCTACTGCCAGTAATAAGAAGGCCCGTGGCCCCGGTCCCCTACCGAGGCAGACCGGTCCTTCCCTGCTGACCCAAGCCTTGGCTTCCGCGAGAGGTATCACCAATGTCAAATCTCCCAAATCCTTCTCTCCTACATCTACTCCTCCTATAACTTCGCCCTCTCCCGCAACTCTTACAAATACATCTACTGCCGCTCGACAGTCTAACCTAGACAAGACCGTCCCATCTTCTGCGACTATCTCGACTCCAACTACTCCGACTGCGCAGTCCAGTCTTTACTCATTGACAGGACCACCAACCGCACCAGCGAGCCTCGCTTCCCAACACGATCGCGATAGCGCCTCAAACCCCTTCGAATCTTCTTATCACAATGTTCCAGCTCAGCGCACCGCTCCTAGGCCGTTAGCTAGAGCCACTTCCGAATCTATCAATATGGGAGCGTCCACTACTGTTACAACGATGACGTCGCTCGTCCCGCGGGAGGCGGCGAGCGTCCCATCGACTTTCAGCCATTCAACTCTTGCTACTACACTTCGAGGTGCCCTTGATCATCGTGAACCGATTGACATGCCCCGTGGCAAGGCATCGGCATCTTTGGATCTCGATAGACAATCTGTTGACTACTACCAACCTCAAACTACAAGCTACACATCGGCCCTTATAGACCGACCCGTCCCCCCCGATACTCGCCCAGGAAACAAGACACCACCTTTGGCGACGCGAAAGGAGGATGCGAAACCCGTTCCACAGAGGCCGATACAGTGGGCAAAGATGCCGCCCCATTGGAGTGGCAACGGCGCTGAAAAAACCGAAAAGATATGGTCCATTGGTTCTGTGGAAGGACAAGAAGAGGACGGCTTAGTTGAGAAGTCTGTGACTGAAGCAATGGCTGGCCTGGAGCATAATGCTCGTAGCCGCAAGTCTAGCTACAGCCTACGATTCTTCAAAGAAGGTCTGCCACCAGAGGATAAGCCCCGTCGCAAGGATACAAAACAAACGGCGAAAGAGAAATTGGCACCTCTTGAAGAGGACCATCAAAATGCCTTGCGCGAAGCTTCCCAATCGACCACCTCTGACAAAGAGCCAACAACCATTCGCACTCGCCAGGAAGACCGAAAAGGTTCTTTTTTCACATCGGATTCGCTCGATGAGCAGCCTGTTCTGAGCACATCCCCTAGCGATGATTATTTTTCCATTCCAGTCAATGGCTCCATCAAATCTGAAGACAAGGCGCCGTTGCAAGTGCAGCAGCCAGTCTCCCAGGCCAAAGATGGAAACGAACAGGTGGAGTTGGCCAAAGTTGTGGGGCCGATCCCGGTCGCCAATACCGAGGCCGCCCGTGAAGCCGAAATTGTGGAGTCCAGACGGGACTCGGCGGGCAGTGCTCATACTGATGTCGGATCTCGCGATGATGGAGAAGCCGAAGAATCTGGGGAAGAAAAGATCTCATCTGCTGTCTTTTTGCCCCACCAAGAGCTCCAAGATCCTTGTGTAAGTGAACCACAGGACCGCATTGCGGCCCGTAGTATTCGCGTGCGGTCTCTATCGCAAAGTAATCAGCGCCCGTGGCTTGTGAAGGCCGATGAGCCAGAGTCGGAAGCCATTCATGAGAAGGATGAACCTCCTTATGGAATTTCCCGTCACCCTTCTCGTGAGAAGCTTACCTTGAAACGCGGTGACCTCATCCCTCAACAAGGTGAAGAGGGAGCCGTTATCGAGGAGGAAATCACAGTGACAACTGACTCTCATAAACAACCGCAAATCGTGAGCCAGTATGAAGACCATGTCCATGATCATCAGCATGACCCTCAAGAGCCTCTGGAGGCGATCGAGCTCATTCCATATAAACATCAAGTTGGTGGACACACCACCCTCTGGAGATTCTCTCGAAGGGCTGTCTGTAAGCAACTCAACAATAGGGAAAATGAGTTTTACGAGACTATAGAGAGATATCATCGTGATCTGTTGCCTTTCCTTCCTCGGTACGTCTGATCGAATTGTGTTTAGCGACCCTTTGCGCCTGTATTATCGAGATCGTGCTGAAATGCTAACTTCTGACAGCTATATCGGTGTATTGAATGTCACCTTCCAAAAACAGGCTCGCCGAAAGAGCACTTCTAAGAAAGACGAGGCGGCAGCAGCCGAGCGCAAGAAGGCACAGGAAAAGCTTGAGTCTAGTAGAAACGAACTAGAACAAAACGAGGGCCAGGATGCCATTAAAGTCGAGAAACCGACAGGCAGAGTTATTAGCCAGTCTCTCGCCAACAGCAACATCCCTGTCCCGACGGTCACTTTTGACGACAACAGGCACATCCTGCCCCGAAACCTTCTCCAGCCAATGCCTTTGCCAAGAGAATACCGACGACAAAGTATCTCAACTTCCACTGTATCCAATCCCTCCGTGCCATCCGGAACATCGAGCAGACCGCCCCTGGATGAGCGACCCAATAGTTGGGGCGCAACCATGGTCAACAAGAGGCTGAGGAACGAGGTTTTCAACGACGCTTTCCTGAAAGAGCCTGTCAAGATTCATCGACATCGCCGACCACACCAACGATCAATCCCACGACCTACTTTGCAACGTCTCCTACGATCCACGAATTCCGATCCTGCTTTGATCAAAAGTGACTCCCCGTTCATCAACGGCCACGATGAAGCAAACGGCTATCCTCAGGCAAGAAAGATTGCGCATAACTACTCACACAGTGATCTCGGACCTGGTATGGATGAATACGTTCAGTCTGAGCCTGAGCAGGCTCCCGAAGAAATTAAAGATGTGACTGGAACAAGCGCTCCGGAGCCGGAAACTCTGAAGGAAAACCCTCTCACAGCGAAGAAGAAGCGCAGGTATTCTGCTGGTGGTCTTCGACGGAAACCCGAGGATGTTAGAGAATCCAGGGGAGACTTGAAGTACTTTGAGGAGGCTGATGATGCTGGGTATAAGGGAGACAACGAAGATAAGCCTAAGCGACACTCAAGGACACATTCTGCGAATGGACACCATCATCATGACACAAATGGTGCCCACCATCAGTCACAGTACCTGGAACATCTACGCCCTGAAGATGAGTTTGCCATTGAATCGGCTGATCCCAACCCGGCCATGGAAGAGACCGCCCACGAGTTCACCAAGATTCCTAGGCCAGTCAACCCGAAAGAGGCAAAGACTCAAAAGGATCGAGTCGAATACTTCTTGCTCTTGGAGGACCTTACCTCAGGGATGAAGAGACCCTGTATGATGGATCTGAAGATGGGAACTCGACAGTATGGCGTCGAGGCTACTCCAAAGAAGCAAAAGTCGCAAACTGAAAAGTGTCGAAACACAACATCAGCTGAACTAGGCGTTCGAATTTGCGGATTGCAAGTATGGAACGCTGCGAAGGAAACATATGACTTTCAGGATAAATACTATGGCCGCAAACTGAAAGCTGGAGACGAGTTCCAAGGCGCATTGCAAAAGTTTCTATTCAATGGTGTCGATCTGCATAGTATTCTGCGACATATTCCAGTTGTGCTCAAGAAGCTTGGGCAACTCGAACAAATTGTGAGCAAGCTGAACGGTTACCGTTTCTACGCCGCGAGCTTGCTCATGTTTTATGACGGCGATACGTCCGAGGACGCGGACAACGAAACGATGTACGAGTCTACCACGGACTGTGCAACAGATACAGAGGAGACTTCGCGAAAGAAGACGAAGAACAAGAGGGAGATTGATTTCAAGATTGCGGATTTCGCCAACAGTGTCACGCCCTTTGATAAGATTGACGACAAGCCTTGCCCTCCACAACACCCTGATCAACCTGATGGTGGCTTTCTCAAGGGCTTGCGTAGCCTGAGAAGATATTTCCTCCAGATTCAAAGGGACGTGAGACAGGAGCTGGGACTTGATCCTTATGGTAGATTCTCGCATCACACGGACTATGCCGGAGATCTTGATGCCGAGAACGGGATGGTCAGTCTTTAGATGACCTTAGATGAGGACGGTGGTGTACGTTTGAGACGAAGTGTCTGATACCCATTACTTCTTTTCACTTGGACGGTTTTGCAAATGGACTTTTGCTTTTGCTTTTGCTTTCGCTGGAGTTTGGTCTGTTTTTCTTGGCACTTTTACTTTTCTCTTTCATGGCCAACTTCTCTCCCACGGAGGGACCCTGGAGTTCACAGGAATTATCACCATGGCGGTATGGAACTGGAACAAAACCCAAAGGGTAGAAGGAACAGGACTTATGTCTTATGACATGTTGAATTCAACTCAAAACATACCCTGCATTGGTTATGGCGCAACAGCAAACAGGAAAGGAGGGGGGCCGGAGCTGGAGTTTGAAAAGCCCGTTTTTATTGTCGACTCTTTGTTTCACTTGGGCTGGAAGTGAGCGATGGATCGAGGAGGATGGAATGGCAGCAGCTCTGGCTTCGCTGCAGGAAGTGCTTTGGTTTTGGATTTCTTGATGTGTAGTTTCGTTGGAGTTGGGGATGGGGAACGAAAACCAGAATGATGATGGTGTTTTTGTTTGTTTGGCGATCTGCTTGTACCTTGACGGCAGTGAAACGGACATATCCTGGAGGTTTCGACAAGGTAGCTCTTAGACGTTAGAGAAAATGCAAGCTAAAGGTCGTTGGTTCATAATCTGTATACTGAGGTCTGAAATCTTGGTCTCGTATCTAAACAAGTGAACACATCTGCAAGACTACTAAAGTTAGCGTCGCAACTGGTTCCTGCGAGATAACTGTTAGCTAACAACAACCCTGTCCAACCTACCATTTGTGGTTGGATGCATCGTAAAATGCTACTATACATGCCGATTGTTCCTGTGACAGCTATATACTCTCTCCATAGTAATTCAGCGCATTCATCTGACCGTATTTCTCACCAGCAAATATGGGTTCCATTATATCGACGCTTAAATCAACGGCATCGGCCATATCAGCTGGTCTGAGGACTGTTCTGACGCTTCACAGGCAATTCTCATCTCTTCTTGAACGCGCGTCCTCAGAGCCTGGATTTCCCGTGCCAGAGCCCACAAAGTCATATTGGCTCGACGACCCGCCATTCCCAGCACTATGCGACATCCAAGATGACAAGCTTCCCTCCGAAGTAGACGTCGTCGTCATCGGCAGCGGCATCACAGGCGCAGCTGTAACTAAATCTCTGCTAGAGCTGTCCAACTCTGGTCTACGAGTTGTAGTCTGTGAAGCAAGACAGCTATGCAGCGGTGCAACGGGTAGAAATGGCGGACATATTAAGAGTGCGCCATATGATGAATTCGCCATGTTGAAGTCAAAATTGGGACAGGAGAATGCGAGTCGGATAGTGAGGTTTAAGAGAAGGCATTTGGAGATGATGAAGCAGCTGGGCAAGGGGATCGAAGTAGCTGAGGTTAGGGAGGTTGAGACGGTGGATGTTTATGTTGAGAGGGAGGATTTTGAGAAGGCGAAGAAGCAGGTTAAAGATGTTAGCGAGTGGATTCCTGAGGAGAAGCATCGGGTTTGGGAGGCGGAGGAGGCGAGAAAGGAGGTGAGTTTTCTGTGGGTGAAGATTATGAGTGAGGGACTAATGAGGACAGTTTGGTTTGAATGAGCTTGCTGTGGGAGCTGTGACTTACACAGCTGGTGCACTCTGGCCATATCGTCTTGTCACCAGTGTGTGGAACGATTTACTCGAGAGATTCCCCGGGTTGAGTATCAACACTCATACACCCGTTGAAAAGGTATCTCATAACCCAAACGGATCATATGCAGTTACAACACCTCGTGGAATCATCAAGGCGAAGCATGTAATTCACACAACGAACGCTCATGCCGGACAACTCCTCCCTCCAGTAAGGGGCTGTGTCGTCGGTGCCATCGCACACATGAGCGCTCAACGACCAGGGTCTTCATTCCCCCCAACCCAAGGAAACCGCTCATGGTCTGTGATTTACGGCCCAGGCTTCGACTACATAACCCAACGCCCAGATCGAGCAGATGGAACAGCCGGTGATCTAATGGTAGGAGGCGGTTTCTTCCGCAGCAAGGACGACGGTCTGGATCAAGTTGGT
>NW_023501625.1:0-55380 GCF_013396195.1 Fusarium tjaetaba | reverse complement strand
CGCTGAGACTATGACAGGCCGTAGTAATATCTGGTCAACGGCCTGAGCGACACCTCTTGAAAATCGCCGGCCTAGTCGCTGTATTGTCCTTCTCGGTACCGCGCACTATGGAGCTGATCTAGGGTGTGGGCTGAGCTCATTTCCCGATACATTTTCCTTGTGAAGCAGACATACCCCAACTTATTGCACGTTCTCATCCGAAGTGCTTGCATAAATCCACGATGGCTTCCATGCCATGGTCGAGTTACGTGAAGAAGGACCGCATCAATCAAAGCAGGTTGCTTCTATGAGGATTGCCTCAAGAAGGAGTTAGTTTCGTAAGTTGGCCGTGGGTTACATTAGACTTAGCCACTGATGGACAATAGGTTGTGCCACAAGGTTCTACGATTTCCCGTTGCACATCTCCATTTAAATTCATCAAGACCACATGAAGACGATAAAGTTCGTTAGTGAGGGCGATCATAGATTCGTAACTGTCTATGGAGAGCTTCGGCGATGGCTTAGGCAGATAAACGTAGCATTAGAGCGCACCGATAGTTAGCAGACATCGCCCCAATATCGTTCATATAGGTCTAAGTTGGAGTCTTGCAGTCACTGATCCTAAGATGAATTGCTTATTGAACTCTTCTTGTCTGACAGCGCTGTGCCTTGGGTAGGTAAAGCTATCCCATCACCATCCGACAAGAAATGGTTGAAGATGCTGAGATTGATCTCACTAGGCCAATGCGGAAAGTCCCACAGATGGCACTTATGAGCGTTTGTTGTAGAACGAGAACCATTGCCAGCGGGAGAGTAGCAATTCGCCCGTATTCTGGTTTTCTGGTTCTCGGCCGTGATTCTTCTGTGAACAATCTCTCGAAAGGCCTCGAACTAACCAGTCAGCATGGCCGGCACTGGAAACTCTTTCCTTACATCCAAGGTCTCTAGCCGTTTTCAGAATCTCAAAAGGCCATCAAATTGCGAGGAATTTATGTTGTTCTACTGCAATTGACAAGAAGACGATCGCTGAGCACCACAGTCGGTCTTTAGAAGCCACATTCGCCAACTCTGGGCTGCTGTAGATTGCTCTAAGAGCCGCCTGATCTCCCGAAGCTCTTCGTTGAAAAGGAGAGTACGACATCAATGAAATGAATCTGATACATGTAATAGCAAACTTTGTAGGCAGATGGAGTCGTTCTCAAAGATAATCCTGATCTTGGGTGCACTTGAAGAATATGGGTCGGCCTCCCGTGGGACGCTTTTTGAAATGACCAAATACATGTCACCTTAATCTCAAACACCCCTTAAGGTCCTCATTCCATGTTGACCCGTCCGAGATACCAAGATCCGTTTCCGGAATATACGGAACATTGAAGTCAAGGCAAATCTTCAAGAATAGGATATACATAGATTCGTTGATAGAAGGATCATACATAATAAGAACTGGGAAAAAGAGGCATATCCACCACTCGGCGAATTTGGTAGGGCTCGGATCTCGACTGAATTGACTGTGAGCGTTCTACTCGAGCGTAGTGATAGAATGTAAGACATGTTCATCAAGACATCTTCTCGCAAGTATCATCCAATGTGTCACGGGTTGTAGTGCGCATCCTTTGCCGATCCGACAGATCTCCAACTTGACACAGAAGAATACTCTAGGGCTCGGCCTCGCAGGCATCCCATTGGTCTTAAGGCCATCTATAACGAAATATACAGCAAGATAAAAGCTTCTAATAAGCACTGTAGAGTGATTACCGAACGAGATTTGATGCGGGCGATGCGTGCCACTGAACCTATGCAGGCTCATGAGCTCTTATTTGGGATTCGAATTAATCCTAAGAAAGAAAGCCTCCTCCAGTCCAGTGAAGTCGATCACAGCGTACTTCGAAGATCATCATAGTCCCCTTTCTAGTGCACATTGTCACACCTCCAAAAATCTGCCTTAAGCTTTTGATTGACACCTACCGGGATCTGGATGAAATAGACCTGAGGGATGCAGAAAGCAGAGGCGCCAGGGTGACGAACGCGGCTGGTCACAACTCGACCTGACCCATCCATTCCAGGTTCCTATTCGGCAACACTGGATCATCCACATCGAGACACAGGAGCGACAACGCGCAGACCCTGTGCTGACTGAGTTATTGCAAGAGCTTCTCGGATCTCCCCAACTAAGCAGTACACAGTATCAGAAGTAGTGTTAGACAGGTTTGATTGGTTGTTGCCGAATATACTATTCTGCTTCCTCGAACATTGATATAGAGGAAATTTCATCTGAAAGCACTTAAATCTGTACGATATGCCGTTTCGCGTTCTAAGTGTTTCAAATTGGAGTAAAACAACACCGAACAGATAGAATTGTCTCAGCTGACAACACGCAGGTGACAGCTTGGTGGCACTTGATGTCACAGGAGGCTGTCAGTTGAGACTTATGGCTGAGTGCTTAAACTATCAGAGACAACTCAGTGAGGTAATCTGCAGGGCATGGCAAGGCCATCGCGGAAGCATTCTTGTGGCAGTAGCACATCAAGGGAAGACTGAGGTTGTCGAGTATATGGTCAATGAATAAGCGGGTATTAACGTATAGGTGTAGTGCGGTCATGTTAGAAGCACTTTCGTAGTCATAGTATGTAATCATCTAGTCTAATCCGCTGATGCTACGTGTCTGCCTATCCGGATCTCGTTCGTCACAGTTCAGTGCCATGGGCAGCGCATTAACAGCTTTCTTTACTGTACCTCCGGGCATTCCCTGAGGGAGCCCGAAGTGACCTTAATGTTATAAATATATCAGATGATGTTGGAGGTACAATAGCAACTGTTTAGTTGGTCGGCTCCAACCTGTAGTCGGACGGTCAGGCCCCGAGGAGATGCTGATGTCCCTGCGCAGGTACTAAACATGGGAAGGTTGTGCGTGGCAGAGATGCTGCGAACGGACACTACCACTGCCATCCCAGCTTGGTTCATAACAACTGCTGTTAAAGCCCTTCCCACGGTCATCACAATAGCCATTGCAGACTACGGTTCATCAACTCAAAACACCGTCATTACAAACACTTCTGACACAACCACTGTTGATAGTCTTATCTTGAGCGTGACTACCATGCCAACCACAACGGCGACTAGAGATGATACACGCTTTGATCATCCCAGTGCGGGGACAACTGACGACAAGAGTGCCTTCTCAGCCATGCACTTCGCACGATAACATCTTTGCCCGCAACACTCACCACATCTCTGGTCCCGACCTTGACCTTAACGAAGACTGTTGACGCGGACTTGACTTGTACCTACTCCTTTTGAGTAATTGAAAGTGTGAGGAAGAAAAGAAGACTAGCTGTCTTTTGTTTTGGTTTCAGGATTCTTGATGATGGTGTATTTGTTTCCTCTTGTAACACATTTGGCCATATGTATTAAGTTGGCGAAGGGGGCGCCCTCCCCAGATCTCGTTTCAAGTTTCGAGGGTGTCCAATCCTATTAAGAATATCTTCTGAACTGCTCCCATACCGTCGACCCCTATTAGGTATAACCTGTGAAGGCCACGCCGACCGCCATGCGGCAGAGCATCCATTAATCAAGAGTATCCTTCAGCGAAATACAACATTCAAGGCTAGCTGCAAGGCATTATGAGGTTTCGAATATGGCAAATATAAGAAAGAAACCGATCTAATTGCCTCTAATCTGGACAACATTCATTCATCGAGCACATCGGGGCTTATCATTCTGAACCCTTATATGCCGAATACAATATACTAGTTGCAGTGAGTTGAAGTGTGAAAGAAACATCCAGAAATTTACTATGCTTCTTTGCCTTGTTATAGCTTTATCCCACTCTTTCTGCTTGTCTCCTGACCCTCTTATTAATGACGGTTTTACATGTATGTCTTGTACAAAGTCAGTCTACTGCAAGGAAGCCATGTTTCCCACTTAATTTATACTCTTTGCTAATGGCATATAAATACTCAAATTTAGGTAATCTGGTTGATTTATCAGTTATGAACTTCGACGTGGGTAACAATACATTCGCATTCTTAAACAATGGAGTTCTGCATTTGGAGAACTTTGCTGCTCCCTTGTGGTGTAATTTCTAAGCTTCTAACAAGAGCAGAACTGTGACACTAGGTGTCACTTATTCCCGATAGTTACTATAGCATAATTTTGGCTATAGATCTTCATACACGAAATTGTAGAATTTGATGTTGGTTATTAGGTGCAACGTTTACTGGGATGTCACCAAAATTGGATCCTCCTTGGCACTCAGCGTCCGTCTTGGCATCGGATTCTGGACAAAGCTCAGTCTTGGCGTGTCATGATAAATTTGTCCGTCTGACATTTTGCTGTAGCCGATTTCCGGATGAATATATCAAAGTATCATCGTTTCTTTCTGTTGCAAATGTTTCGTTCTTTTTATATCCAGCTCTTCCAACGTGCTCCTGTTTCATCGACATTTCACTCACACCAAAATTTCATCACCACCTGTTACCTCAGTCTAGCTCACAACCTCACTCAACCTCGGCCGCCCAGACCTTGGCACTCTCCGCTGATGCTTGGCTGGCCTTTGGCCCCTCCCAACCCGGTTTCTTTGAGAAAAGGAGCTGTTAAAAAGGTCATCATTTCGCGCTCGACCAATTCTTGTCTTGACTTATCTGCGCATAGGTACCTTGACAGTAACCCTTGTTTGCGCGCGCATCTTTTGTGACCGCGATCTTCGCTCTGCATTTTCCACAAGCTCTGATTGGCTAGACTGGCCTCTACAAACTCTTTTCATCCCTGCGCGACGAGCTAGTCAATCATGTCCCCACGCTCCAAGTCAGTTTGGCTGGCGGTATTGGCCGCGAATAGCTTCGCATATGCTAGCGAGGAACCGCCTGCTGTAACGACAGCGCCTATTTATCTGCCCTATTACGACGAAGACTCGTGGGCTGTTGTGCGCGGTAGCATCATCTCAAGCGTGAGTCGATCTTCTTTACAAACTCCATAATGATTGTTAACACATACCAGGATACGCAAGCTAAGGAAACAACGTACACAATATTCTGCCCAGATACAGACGACTCAGACCCTCCAGAGTGTGACTTATCCCTTGAGTTTCCTTTTGTTTTAGTCGAAGGACCCGATACTGTTCGCTTTCATGGCACGCACACCTCAAGACTGTATGTTCTCTGTGTACCTACGACATACCAATGCTAACATGGTGCAGCACCGCGAATCTAGAGTGCAACCTACAAGGCACGACAAGGGCCACTTGTTCCGGATACTCGAGTTTCAACGAGGGCTATAACGATGGCGTGCACACAGGTCCGACGGAAGTGACATGGACATCAACTTATTCCGGTAGCGAAGTAGAATGGGGCGTCCTGACAATGGGCGAACTGCCCCATGACCCGGACCCTGTGACTGCAGTTTCGAGTACACCGACGGACTTTGTGTCCATGCCGATAGCTACAAACAGTGATAATGCTGGAGCAAGTTTGGGCGTCTCTTTCAAGGCTGCTTTAATTGCTGCTTGCTGCACTTTAGTGGTTGGTTGGACTTTTTAAGAACTGGACCATTTACTGATGAGAACACGATTTATGATGGGTTTCGGGGAGCAAGCGAGCAATTTTCTTTGTTAGATTTCATTACATTTGATGCGTCATGTACTATTATTAGCTGAGGCTAGCTAATAATGATAGCAGAATTGATGAGCTGGAATACCAGTACGCTAGGGTTGTCTTTCGAGTAAATTATAGCGATGCTGTCATTGGGTTTCTAACGCTCAAAGGATTTGGATTATGTTTAGACACCATCCTTTAACCACTGGCAGACATTGGCTCGTGTACACCTAGTAGTTTCTAATAGAAATCTATTTGGTAAAATGGCGTTGGGTAGCCATACGATAGGACCAAAATCTGGCAAATCTTCAGAGCAAGGCCAAGACATATCTGGAGACCACTGCCTATGTATTAATAGTGTAGTGCGCATCCATTTGTATAAAGGTGTTTACAGGAATAGCATCAGGTAAATTAAAGCTGATTCTGTGAGATTTTATCGCCTCGCGAGTGCTATGTTCCGCTATGGGAAGTTGCGCTTGCAGCTTCAATGTAATCTGGTGTGGAAACTCTAGGTCAGAAATCTTCACAAATGGAAGAGAAGAGCTCTGCCCAAGTCCCCGTCATCATGTCCGGCCGGTATGTCTTAGCTGGTATGCGCCGCTTGATCAAAGTCTGTTCTAGAGAGTCACAAGTTATTTATTGCCTCCTCTTAACCCGAAGGAAACTATCCACCAAGCTCATTGTTCTATTTGGTGGGTTAGCCGCGAATATTCGAGAGGAGGCTGATGTCCCTGACGGCAGACCGGACCGATGGTCGGGCCCCGGAAATAAATTCACCGTACAGAGCGGCTTTCATTTGTTGCACTCTTCATGACCAGGTCTTGTTCTGTGCATTGGTCGTCTAGTTTTCCAGCTTTGGGCTTCTTTGCAATTCAGTCTGAGGCTGTTTCAAAGCCTGCTTCTCTAGCTACTTGGTCTCAAAAGTCAAAGCACTTGTGTAATGTATTTCCGTCTACGAATATTTTGTTTCACAGCCTTCACACGTATCCGTCTCTATGCGTAGGTAGGTGATTATGACGACACTTTCCAGTAACTTCACAATAAACCTTGCTGCGATTTGTTTCTCGCCGCCTTGTGTATTTTGCGTATATGTTGAATTTTGACCTTTCCAGTCTAACCAGACTCAACCCTTTGACCCCTTCCTACGCAAATCGGGAAAGATGTTGACACAAACATGCCGCTCGCTGGTTTTGATGCACTCCAAGATAGCTCGTACGACCATTTTCAGCCGATTCTGGAGTATAACGCAAAGATTGAACTAGAAAGTGCTAGGAGGCAAGTTCTATGATCATATGCAGCCGAGAGAGAGTATCTGACAGTACTCAGCCACTTCTTGACGAATAAACTCGGAAGATAGCAGTGGATGAATGCCACCGTTATATGCAGTTGATTGGGATTGGACAGACGTCATTCAGCAGCCTTTGACAATAGCGCCGAAGTTGATTTGAAGGATGACAGCCGAAAGACGCCGCTATTTTTGGAAGTGAGATGGAATATTCAGTCGTCGCTCACCTCCACTACCTCCCTAAGAATGGCGCCAAGGGTGACCTGAACATATCAGCCACGGCCGCATTCTAATGGCATACCTATGCACTTGATCATAGTCACAGGGAGGTGTCTGTATCATATGGTATGCTTAAGAGCTTATTTCAATCCCGTTTGAGAGGGGGGAAGGCCATTTATTTCTTTATCTGAAAGCACCGCGCAACAGCGGGTTCTGTGGAAATCCTTCCCTACCAATACGTCCACAATTTCTAGCAATCATTCAGGTCTGAAACGGTCGCATCTTGACGATTGCATACAAGAACCTGATGCTATCATCCTAGGCGAGGTAAATGCCTCCGCCTAGCTTGAACTTACAGTCTTCTTCATTTACCTCTTGTTGTGCCTCTTACCTGGCTTCTTGCTTGGTCTCGTCTTGAAGCTATCTTTAGTGCTAAGAGAGGGAACTTTCTTCTGAAAGAGGAGGTTTTAATTGATCTTTATAGAGAGGATTTTCTGACTCCCTCTGGGGGGCCTTGCAGCTGGCTTTTGCCTTCAGCGACCCTTTGGGGACCCTGCTTGGGGCCTTTCTAAGCAAAGGGCAACTTAATCTGTTGCTTACGGCTTTAGAAAGACCTTCTTCCTGCCGACCTTACTGAAACTTAGGTACCTAGTTAGTTAGTACTTTAACCTGTATCTCTTGCCCTGATTTTACGAATAGCTTTACTTTGGCCAAAGACCCTATAGGCTTCTGATGGACTAATAGCTGAACTGATTGACTAAATCTGTCTAATGGCTGAAGAGTAGATTCCTTAGTAAACTCTATTGCCTTCACTTTAAGGAGGCAAAGCTGGAAGTTCCCCTTCTCACTACGTTTAAAAACCACTCTTTAATTGCAGCTCTGCCCAATAATTATGTCCTGCCGTTACTTTGAGATCGTCGCGTCTAGGTCACTACACAGGGGTTAGTGGCAGGTGCTTAACCAACTCATACTCTTACGAACCCTTCCCCAACTCTCTGGTTTGACGGGATTCATCGGCATTATAGACAAAGGCACCCATGCTTCTTTTACCGCCAAACACCAGTCCGATCTCTGAGGCTAATTGCCCTCCAAGCGTTCTTATTGACACAGATTAATCACTGTTAGCAATTAGCAGTCGACCAAACATAATAAGCTCCCTGAGCGTATTTCTGGGTGGGTTGGGCCACATCCTCAAACTTCAACATTTCAGAGTTTGTTTATATAGCAGGCCGGACGCCGGACAAGCCTCAAAAACATCGCGCTATTTGAAACGCTTTTTATCATCAAACTCACATAACATGAATCCTCTTATCTACAGCGTCGTAACATGGTGAGTAAGCAGCATATCGTGGTAGTTGATGAAGGCCAGTAGGAACTATAACTTCACTTGGCGAGCAATCTAATAATGAGAACTTCCACAAGGATACGTACAGGAACAAAAATGTGGGCCAGAACGATCACAAGATTTCACACGAGAACCAGTAAGTAATGGAGGAGACCTGGACGCATTTGAATATGCGTCCCTGCACGAAAGCCATCTCCGCGGTGATCGTATACTTCAACAGGGCCGTCGACATGACGAAAAGTCATAGATCAGCTCGTTTGGAACGCATCACTACGAGGGCGGCGTGTGCCAAAACTGGTTCTGATATAGTCTCTCATTGCGCCTATGATCCTGCCCATCCCCTGTGATCGTGTCAGTGGCCAGGTCCTTGGTCGTGGTGCCCGCCGCGAGGATCCTCACCCCCCCGGCCGCCTTCTATGTGGAATGTAGCACTATATGGGAATCTGTCATGGTACCAGGTCAGCTCATGAACATTTGCACGTACGGGCACCTGGGGAGCATGTGCTTAGGTATCCTATTACGGCCGTCAACTTTATCGCCATTATAAATGTGGCCAGAAACAACGACGTCGACAGAAGCCCCTATGCGTCGCATGAGCAAGGACCCGGATACAGCTGGCCTCATCTATATGAAACTTAGATTCGATGAAGTTCCAGAACCTCTCGTCTGCAAGTCCAGACTCCCGAACAAGTCAATCAGGTTATTAGCAAGGTTATAGCTGCGCTCTCATATGCAGTGTTAGATCTAAAGTCGACTACAGAGAACGCCCTGAGCGTGGATATCTATATGGCTTTAGTCACAAGCATGTCTCGTTCTCTAAGGGCAAAGGTAAAGGCAAGGATGAACGCAGAGATACCCCGGTGATATACTCGTATATAAAGGTCAATTTATGCCGAGCTGCAAGTTCAGTATCACAATTAAGAGCATATGGGTGACCATCGTCGCAAGGAATTGCAATTGTAAGGACACGACCTCATATGCATCGAGATTGAGTTTAAGAACAGCATGAAGCACATAGAGATCCATAGAGTCACAAATACCGCCACGAACACACGCCGAGGTCTGTCATCGCACATAAGAAGAATACCGACTATGTGGTCATAAGAGGTCGGACACGCGGATCATGACGCCGTCAACGTCACGGACCTGAACACCTCGGGCACACGAAGGTGTCAAAAGCCAAGCTCTCCGAGTCGGGCAAAAAAGCGGAATCCCATCTCTGTTCAGGGTGGTAATAATCATTATCGTGAATATGAATAAGGATATTGACCTGCCCACGTTGACGAAATAGAAGTACTCCGTCCATGCGTAGTGAATAGCGCGCGCAAGATAAAAAATGCAATGAATACCTGAACCATACCTAGAAGATATCAAACGCAGACTCCACGATAATCGGGATAACGAACCTGAACAGGTACGCGGTTCCCAGCATGCCCGACCTCACCATGAAGTTCCCGGTCGAGTGCAAGTTTCTAGCTCCGAAGGCGTCGACGAGCGTCGGGTAGATGTACATAAGCGATGACGAGACGGCCCAGATAGTGGCTCTGACGTCGATGATGAAACCGGATGAGAAGACTGACGGGGTCATGATGGTATGCGAGCCTGTGTACGCACAAGCGAACTCGAATATGGTGTTGAATGGGGTCTCAGCAGTGTATAAGGACGCCTACAAGTGGACCACAAAAACATGGCAGGGTGCTGGATGCGAGATGAATTGATAGTTGACGTGGGTTACTGGATGTTTGCAATCTGTCCTCACTGCAAGTCTTCACGTATTGTTATTTTAGTGATTACCAACTGTATAAAAAGAAAACATCAAGAGATCTGGATAATAAAAAGAATTATTAAGAAAAAAAGAGCTAAGAAAATATTAAAAAAGAATTTTTAAATCACATTGTTTCCTTTTTACGAGACAGACGTGTCAGCTTCTACCAGCAATATTTACCACGACAAAATGCATGTGTCTCGTCGGCGCTACATATACCCGTTGGTGGCTAGGCTTCCTAAATCATCCTGACGAAAAGCGAGAACCTCGTGAGGTGCAAGTATTTGAAGCTACCAAGATGACACTTCTGGAGTCAACCCGAATGAACGCAAACCCTCGGCAAGAAATGGAGTCACGAAGATGCCCAGTCCTGAAGCATGGCTATATCAGGGGTCTGGTCATCCTACGCCATCGGTGGCTGCTTGCCTCTTCCCCTTCATCTGCGACGCATTGCTGAACCCTTCGCTAAGTTCTACGTCGGCTCCAACAACCCGGAGAAGCTCCTCACTACGACACGATCGGAAAGTCTTGTGAGAAACACGATTCCAGTTTCCGTACAACACCCTCGCCAAGGCCCTGGTTGATTCCAACAATAACTGGCACAGAACGGCCCTTCCTACGCACTCACGCTCGGAAAGTACTGAGAGAAGCGCGATCTTAACTTGGCCGGCATTACTTCTTCCAAGGGACAGGATGACTTGGAGCTCGTCAATTGAATGCAACCCCGTCAACTTCGCCAAAGTGCTCTTCACCAGCTTATTCATCTCCAATAAGTAAAGGCGCGGCACTACGGCACTGCCCGGATATGATTCACTGTTTCCATGCACCTCTTCTCCTCCCCATTTTCCACCTTCTCAGCTCTTCCGAACGCAAGAAACCACTATGACTATCAGTCATTCGAACCATTCCCGTCTGCATCTCACAGAACGATGAATATTGTCCGCTGAAACGAATAAAAAAAAGGGGGGGCTGCAATCGATTTCTCTTCATCAAAGATGTGGAATATCTGAAGATGCCCATAGCAGTTTGCAAGTCAGGGGACATCCTGTTCCGCCCCGAGATAGGCCTTTTCTAGGCACCCGTAGGTACCCAACATGCTACCTGATATGTATCTTACGAGGGCTGGTCGACTTGTGGGACATCGATTCTTCGGAGGAAGGCTCGAGTATGCTCGAGTGGCCTTGGACACAGCTTACCGGTGCTTACTCTCGGTTGGAGGAGCTGACGAGTTACATTACTATTGCATTCAGGCCGCATCCCGAAAGGAGCTTATGGAAACACTGACGAACTGACTACCACGCCGCCGTTGGGGCCGCTTCATCAGTGGGAGGAATATCGACCCCTACATTCATTTGACATTACTCCTGTCAAGACGAAACCTGGTTGTCATGCCACCGTCCCTGCCACGTGGCCTATAAAAGTTACAGCACCACCCTCCCCTGACTCGCCCGAAAGGTCATGAGCGATCGATCCGAGATCGATTTCGATTCCTCTACAACATAGCTGCGAGAACTGATCGGACGAGGACTTCGAGGGTGATGCCGATAATCAGGGCGACTGCACAGCTGCTCAAGAGGACTCCTCCTACATGGATGAAGACGAGACCCAGGTAGAGGGAACACAGTCCGACGGAACCTAAACAGAGGACGCCGAGAACAGCAAGGGAGAGCAAGATGCCGAGAAGCACTGCTGTGGTTTGCTCGGTATGCTGATTCTGAAGTGTCTTTGATGAGTTGCTAACCATAAAACTAGACTTGATTCCCTACCAAGCCCACTCCATCGGCAGAGTTTCCATTACCGACAAGAGGACCGCCGTCTCTAAAGGCCAAAAGAGGCGAAGAAGAATAAAACCCCAAGCCTTAATCCTGAGTGCTAAAGTTTATCTGGTTGAATTCGCTCTAGACTCTTGCGTGAGCTACCAGAGAATCTCTGTCGTTTCCGTTCGCGTCATGGGTTTGTTTACCTCTCTGCCTTGGACGGTTTATGGGTTTCATGATGGGATATATCAATGGCTTTTCTCATCCCGCCCCTCCTTCGTACACCACAGAATCTGCCATCATTGATGAGGCCCACGAGCGCACCATCCCTACTGATCTCCTCCTAGCACTATTAAAGGGTGCCCTGCCTCTCTTCCCTGATCTCAAGATAGTCATCATGTCCGCCACTCCGAATGTGGATATGTCACTGAACTACTTCAGCTAACATGATTTTGAGGATGGCTTTTATGAGGTTCGTCTGTTGTTGGCCGCCGTCGATACCTCCAGAGGCGCCCAGATGTACCAGGCTACTCGGGAGTTTCAACCCGCCCAGTCCCCGGTCCCTGTCAAGCTAAAGCAGCCTCTCGAGCGAGGAGACAGCATGGCCCTCCAGGGTATCATCCGCAACAGTCATCGAGGGAATCGGAGCTTCGAGCTTCGCACCATTGGCATCAGTAGTGTGCCTCGTTTGTTAATCTGATAGCACGGCATCGACCTCAACGAGATTATATCATAGATAAAGACCGCATTCGTCTCACTGCATACACTATCCGGGCGCCATGTAATATGATACCGACCTATCGATGAAAAAACTTTAGCATGCCAGAAGCAAGATCATATGCTAGCCTGGCAATGCAGTCAGTCGACCCCAACGAGGCTACACTACAGATTAAGGCCGCAT
This sequence comes from Fusarium tjaetaba, assembly GCF_013396195.1. Lineage (NCBI taxonomy): Eukaryota > Fungi > Ascomycota > Sordariomycetes > Hypocreales > Nectriaceae > Fusarium > Fusarium tjaetaba. Next base: position 42,541 of record NW_023501625.1, on the reverse strand, counting down.
TCATCTCATTGCAACCACCAACAGAGCCAATTCGACTTTCCCCCATATAATAAGAGGCATGACTGTCCTCCTTTAGCGGAAGAGGATTTGAAATCAGGCTGAGACTATCTATCACTGTTACGGCCTGGCCTTCAACCTCGCTCGCTGGTAATCATATACCTCGACCTTAATCAATACGAACTTTATTAGAGCAGATAGTACCGTAGTCCTAGGTGTGTACTTGACTGATACCGCAGAGGAGATTTGAGTCTAATGAAATAATTGCTTGAAGTACTTAATGGTCGAATTCGTGGCTTATGTCTACCTCACTTTTCACGGCTTAAATAGTGACAATGCTTTAATGCTGGCCAAAAAGGTCTCCCACCAGAACTCCCTCTCCCGCATGTTCACAAATCAAGTCAGTGGTTTTATCACAATAACTAGCATAATGCAATCTCGTGTCAAAAGTTTAATCTATTACAAGCTACTTATAGGCTGCATCAAATTTGTCTATCTTGTCTAGATGAACCCAACGACAATTATACACACCTCTCGACGGCCCACCCACACCTTACGCGAGACTGCAAACAATGAGATAACGGTGAAACCATGGACCTCACGATATGGCCCTTTTGCTTCTGTCCATTCAACTATGTGCATTAGTCGGGTTTATTGAAGCTCGCAAGTCGATCGACGAGAATCTCTTTGCATGGTGTCCAGGATCAAGCAAACTCGAAAAGAGAAACAGGATTCACAGACTTTGGCGTGCAGGGAGGTTCACCTCCTGGAAGCTGCTTTGTAGGGATTAATCACAGATGGTCCCTTTGCGACCGCTTCGCCATGCCAAGTGTCAGTTCCTGACAACAGTCACGGTCATCGAGCCCGAGTGGCCCAGGGACTGGGAACTTCCGGGAAGCGAGATGGCCGAGAACGATCCCCAACATCAACCACAGCTGTTGAGCCGGCGTCTGGTGTCCTGCCCCAGGTCTACGTCAAGATTGAGGCTTTCTCGGCATTTTTCATTCGCATCCATATACAATTTCTGGTATTGTTCTGATAACAAGCCCGATTAGCCTTTCTCTTCCTTGCCTCCTCCACTTTAGACCATCTTTTAAATCCATCAATATTCACATCTTCCCACACTCGCAAAAAATCACAAGACTTCACCAAACTTTCATCAGTTACTCCTCATCTTTCACTCCGTTCCTTACTACTACTGAACTACTGCTCCTCAGAATCGTCTGTCGCCATTGTTGTCATGGCTTCTATACATAACGTAGAGTTACATAGTCTAGTGGCCCAGGGGCTGGGAACTTGGAAAATGAGATCTCAGCAATGCTATATCATCCTGACCAATTAGAGGGCTTAAAATTAAGCTAGTGCATATCTACAGGCGCTACTGAATTTCATACAAGTAAGTTGGTGCAGTAGTAAACACCTCAGCGGGTCACGAGAGACATCACAACCACCACGACGTGACAACGCGAAAATTGCTGGAATTGGTTTCTGTTGAGCAAAAGAGCAAAAGGATAGACAAAAGACAAAAATGAATCGACAACGGCAGGATTCGAACCTACGAGGCCGAAGCCATCAGATATCTGTCCTTAGTTCAAGTCTGACTCCTTAACCACTCGGACACGTTGCCTTTAATTATTATCCAAGAAGTTTTTAGAAACACATATGTCGGCTCCAGTCAATAGAAGCAACGAATCTATTGACAACATCTCAAGATGATGAGAACCTTTGCGCCAGATCATCCGTTCCGACACGAGCTCCGCGATTTATTCCATGTCTGAAGGAGGGGGCCTTTTTATTTACGGCACAATCTTCACCGTCCTTCCTATGTCGAGGCTATTTAGCCAGCGATGCGGCGCGAAAAATGGAAATCACTATAAGCCCCATGCCGCCATCAAGAGCAACAACACACATTGTTCAAGAATCCATTCTCTCGGTTCTGCATTAGGTACCAAGTCAGCGGAGGAACATTCAGTACGTGACTTTTCGTACTGGAAACTTTCGCCAACCGCTCAAAACTCGACCTGGCCTTCTTCCCGCCCTCTCCTTTAACAAAAACACACCCTCAACACCCATTACTCATCCTCTCCCTCTTCCTCTCAACAGACTGACATAGCCTTCTTCATACTCTCTCCTTTAACCAAAACACACCCTCAACACCCACCCCTCATCCTCTCTCCTTTAACCAAAACATACCCTCAACACCCACCCCTCATCCTCTCTCATTGACAACTGTTTCGCTCATACCTATCAGAATTTACATCTCCATATTATCGCTTTCATTTATCTTCTGTTCACTTCCCTGCACTTCCTCTGTGCACTTCGAAATCTTATCTTATGCCACGCGGCATATGGAAGCTCACACTGCGCCAACTGCAGGCAACCTCAGTTGCCTCCTATATGGGTATATATGCTGCCTAGGTACCTATGTTGTAAGTTATTTCTTTACCGGTTTTCTACAATTTACTAAGTCATATTCATAGTCCACGAGTCATGTTCAGACAGAGACATCCATAAGAAGAACCGTTCGATTCCTTATACTTTCTCTCTTTGCTTCGAACGCTATCTCCTGCCACGCGGCATATGGAAGCTCACACTGCGCCAACTGTAGGCAACCTCTGTTGCCCCTCGTGGAGCTATGTAAGAAGTTCTACCCTTGATGGCTTTTGCAACATACTAAGTTACGTGCTTAGCTTCAAGTCAACAAAGAATAGTATTACGACGAAGGAGTCTAACAAGGCCAAGGCCCAGAACAAGCGGGTCGAGAACCTTGCCAACAAACAAGCAACTAAAACTCGGCATACCTTGTCCTTGAGATGATGTGCGAAATAGCCAGTATCAGGTCCGCTAAATAGACATTAAGTTTACTCGAGACAGAAAGGCTTGTCGCTCATAGTGGGAGCCATACCATAAAACCTTGATATGTGATTTTCGCTGGGTTGTATTCGTGTCCTTTCTAGCAACGCGGAATTTCTGTTCGCAAACATTTATTCCAAGCGCCTTACAGCAGTAACCATAAGTTTGATCTAGTGTGTCTGTGTCGTCATATGTTAATGGCTAACTGATTAGCTCAATTGCATAAAGGTACGTTGCTAAATGCTAGGAATGGAAGACAAGCGTCGGAGAACATGCTATTAAACTATTCCGCCCCGCCTTATTAAAGACAGGTGGGCATAGCTTGATTTATAGGTACCTACCTACCTAGGTACCTACCTGAGGTAGCGGGGCACCTTCCTCCATTCCTTGGATGACGCTCCCTTGGTGTCATGGAAGCTGGACTTAAACCCCTACCACCGGCAGCCTTCAATTTGCTCTTACGTACTCGACATTGAAAACCCAAATCTTAGCAACTCAATCACCCATCGTGACTTAAGCGCTACCTCATTTCCCAGTCGACGTACACCTACCATTTCACTCTTTCAAAATGACGATAGCTTCGTGCGTGGCCGATCGATAGCTTTCACGATTCCCCTAGGCCCGCCACCAAATCATGGGTCAAGGGTTCTCCCTCGCGACGCCGTCTGTCGGCTCCGCAGGCATCGATATCTCGGAGCTTAGCGATGTTCACTTTGAGAAGAGCATAGGAAATGCGAGGTTCATGAAGTCTATTCGCGGGCGTCACGAGAATGGTCTAGTGCTTGTCAAGGTCCTGGTTAAGCCGTACGCCGACGTCAAGCTACAGCAATACAAGAAACAGATAATAGGTAACCTTCGGGCGTTTTCGACACCCTCCAGAGATGTTCTAACCAAAATCAGAGCAGAGTAACGCGATAGACAAAATCCCCAACACGCTCGGATTCCAGCGCATTATCGAGACCGAGACCAACGGCTATTTGGTCCGCCAGTTCCTTTACAGCTCACTATACGACCGAGTCAGCACTCGACCGTTCCTCGAGGACATCGAGAAAAAATGGTTGGCCTTCCAGCTGCTTTGCGCTCTTCGCGATTGCCATGCACGCGATGTCTACCACGGCGACATCAAGGCGCAGAATGTCCTCGTGACCTCGTGGAATTGGCTGTACCTCTCCGATTTCTCCTCCGCCTATAAGCCTGTGATGCTCCCCGACGACAACCCAGCTGATTTCTCTTACTTCTTCGATACATCAGGCCTCCGAACCTGCTATATCGCCCCCGAGCGCTTCTACGCTTCTGGAGAGGCGCCGCCGAAGAATGCGAAGATGACATGGGCAATGGACATCTTCAGTGCTGGTTGTGTTATTGCGCAACTGTTTCTTGAGTCGGACATCTTCAGCCTCGCACAGCTGTACAAGTATCGACGTGGCGAATACGACCCTGTGATTACGCATCTGAGCACCATCGCAAACAAGGACCTCGCCGATATGATAGCCCACATGATTCAGCTTGACCCCGAGAAACGATACTCAGCAGACCAGTACCTAGAGTTCTGGAAAGGCAAAGTATTTCCACACTACTTCTACAATTTCCTACACCAGTATATGGAGCTCATAACAGACCCTTCATCTGGCAACAGTCCCATGTCAGGCACTTCGAAAAATCTTGGAGAAGCTGATGATCGAATCGATCGTGTATTTTACGACTTTGATAAGATCTCGTATTTCCTTGGTTATCAGCTTGAGAAACGTACCTCAGACGAGCTTCAACCGCCTCCTAGGCTGAGCCTATCGCATTTCCCAGTGAGGCTTAACATCCCGAATCACAACCATACCGTATCCTCCGAATTAGAGCCACCAGAAGATGATGGAACGTTGATATTCCTGACGCTGATCGTGTCTCAACTAAGAAACACTGCGCGAGCATCTTCACGAATCCGCGCATGTGATGTACTTCTTGCCTTTTCAGAAAGACTGACTGATGAAGCCAAGTTGGACAGAGTTTTGCCATATCTCATGACACTTCTCGTCCCAGATGAGACAGACCTAGTGCTGATCGCGGCTATTCGAACCATTACTCAACTTTTGCAGCTGGTGCAGACAGTCAATGCATTCAACTCTCATGTCCTGGTAGAGTATGTATTACCTCGAATGGAAATCGCGTTGGGATCTAGATCAAGGGCACCCAGTTCCTTGGTCAGAGCAGCTTATGCTTCTTGTCTCGGCAGTCTTGCGACTACTGCACAGAGATTCCTCAATATGGCATCAAGCCTTCGAGCTGATGGCTCGATGCCTATTACCGATCCTGAAGTCGAACCTGGAGCGGATGCCAAGGCCAACTTCGAGAGCGTATTTGACAACGCTGGGCGACAGCTTTTTGAAGTCCTTGAGAGCCATTCAAAACAATTGGTAGAAGACCCGGACATTTCGGTTCGCAGAGCATTTTTAGCCTCCGTACCCGAGCTATGCCTCTTCTTTGACCATCATTCAAACGATGTCCTCCTTACTCATCTTAACACATATCTGAACGATCGAGATTGGACGCTGAAATGTGCATTTTTTGATACGATCGTCGGCATCGCAGCTTTCATCGGAAGCACGAGTTTGGAGGAGTTCATGCTCCCCTTGATGATACAAGCCTTGACTGATCCAGAAGAGTACGTGGTACAAGCCGCTCTCCATTCGCTTGCTCAGCTCGCTGGGCTTGGCTTGTTATCAAGACCCAAGGTGTGGGAGCTAGTTGACCTCATCAGCCGGTTCACGATGCACCCAAATATCTGGATCCGCGAATCTGCAGCAGAATTCATATCAATGTCGGCGAGGTATTTGCCACCTGCTGATATCAGGTGTAACCTGATGCCCCTTGTAAAACCATTCCTGAAAGTGGAGGTTCTCTCTGACTTTTCCGAGCTCAACATACTTGATGCTCTCAAGAGGCCATTGGCTCGAAATGTCTTTGACCAAGCTATAACGTGGGCCTCGAAGACAGAACGTGGCATCTACTGGAAGCCCCTGCAACAGCTCAAGCCATTGTTGTTCGGCTCCAAAGGGTCAACATCAAGCCGTACCTCTCGGGACTTGATGCAAAGCTCCATGGGGCGAGTGGCTCGAAATGACGAAGATGAGCAATGGTTAACGAAACTCAGAAACCTCGGACTCAAGCATGAAGACGAGTTGAAGCTTGATGCCCTACGTGAGTTCATTTGGCGTCTAAGTAAAATAAAGGCGCGTGATACTTCTACATCGGATGGTACCGCATCCAATGGTGTAGTATCTCTCAAATCATTAGGAATCACTCCTCAGACGGTCTTCTTCAATGACGCGCCACTTCGAGACCCCAATGCAATCGTGGATCTTGAACCACCATCGGAACCTTACACAATTGCAGATGCCCTCTTGGACGCCTCCATGACTATTGATGACTCGACTGGCGGAAAAAAGAGGGTCAACAATAACCGCCGCGTTCAAAGCGTCGGACCGCGTTCATCACGCCGGCTCCTTTCACCAACTAGTGCTGGTCGAACGCATACTAGAGCACCTTCCGCAGGGCAGCTGATGCAGACAGCCGACGATGGACCCTCTCAAGGAGGTTCACCTTCTAGAAATGCAGTGCGCCATCAGGCAAGTGCCCTGAGTCTCCTTGACCGCAAGGACAAGAACAAATCGATCGCACAAACTGGCACCACCGACGCGAATGCATTTGGTGAGGTTGAGGGCCCTTTTGCTCAGACCTCAACCGATCAGCAAGCTTCCTCTGAAGGGAATGAAGGCGACACTACCGGCTCCCGGGTGTCGAAACACAGTTACGCAGGTAACGACCCAAGCATACAAAGAATGTTGGATAACATGTATGTTGATAATTTCCCTCGTGATGTTATCGAATTTGGGCCAATGGTCACGCCGATCAAGAGGAGCAAAGCAAGTCGCGCCAGCGTTCAACCTGGCGAGGAACCTTGGAAGCCAGCCGGACAACTTGTTGCAACGTTTTCCGAACATAAAAGCCCCATCAATAGGGTGTTACCATCCCCTGACCATGTTTTCTTCATCACTGGTGGCGACGACGGCACTGTGAGAGTTTGGGATACGGCTAGGCTCGAGCGAAACATTACACACCGTTCTCGTCAACTCCACAAACACGGAGATAACACGCGGGTTGTTGCCCTCTGTTTTGTAGAGAACTCACATTGTTTTGTTAGCTGTGCTTCCGATGGTACCGTTCACGTAGTGAAGGTTGACACTGTATCTGCTGGTGGCGTTATTAGGTACGGCAAATTGCGCGTCTTGCGAGAGTATCAACTACCAGATGGCGAGTTCGCGGTGTGGTGTGAACATTTCAGACAAGAATCGAACTCGATTCTTGTCATCGCTACGAATCGCTCAAGGATTCTTGGTATCGACTTGAGGACCATGAGTCTCCTATATACTCTCGAGAATCCAGTGCACCATGGAACGCCAACTTGCTTTTGCGTGGATAGGAAGCGCAACTGGCTTTGCGTGGGTACTTCTCATGGAGTTGTTGATCTCTGGGATCTGCGTTTCAAGATGAGGCTCAAGGGTTGGGGTCTGCCAGGCAAAGGGTCAATCTACCGAATTTGCATCCACCCTACTAAAGGCCGTGGCAAATGGGTATGCATTTCTGGCGGTACTGGACAAGGCGAGGTGATGGTTTGGGACCTGGAGAAAACCGTCTGCCGGGAAATTTATAGAACGGGAGGCAGCAAGGATGGACTCAAAGCGTACGAGCCATGGGACGTGGATGAAGATAAGCGAGAAGGCATGCTTGGACGATATGCTACTAACATCGAACCCAACGAAATCGCCAATGCCGATCGTGGAGTTCGTGCAATGGTTGTCGGAACCGCAACTACAGAAGACTCGAGAGACGTGAGGCACGCCTTTATCGTCACTGGCGGATCAGATAAGAGACTTCGCTTCTGGGATCTATCTCGGATGGAGAGCTCGTTCATCTACAGTGGACTGTCCCCAGATCTACCTAAACCGACTTACACGACCTCCCACCCAACAACGGCACTGACGTTGAACACGGAGCGTTTTCCTAGACAAGCTCCAACGGCCCCCAATGCTGGTTCTGGATCTAGAGCCAAGTCATCGACTGCCCGACCACCTCGATCGACAGTTATATCCCTTCAGCAACAACAGTTGCTGCAGTCTCACGTGGATTCTATTTTAGATGTGGCGTTGTTGGAGTTCCCCTATATTATGAGCGTTTCGGTGGATAGGATGGGCGTCGTCTTTGTGTTTCAGTAGAGTCGGGCTACAGCTGGTGACACGATGCAATCTATAAAGACATCAAGAGCAATCACCTTTTAGTTTGCTGGGAGCTTGTTTCCGGATAGAACAACTAAGCAAGAATTACATTATCATCCACTGCCAAGCTTAAGCACATTGGAGTTTGTCCTATCAATTGTAGTGTGCGGAACAGTAAGAACTTCTAAAATGGTGCTCAATATACGTGAACTTTTTCGAAAATTCCGAACCACTCCCCTATTCCGTAATTGACTGGTATAGATATGTTGTCAAACTTACCTGGAGTACGGAGCACTCAAGTTGAGTCTATGGTGGCTGGGGCCTGTGTGCCACTCTAAGCTCAAGCCACACGCGACACCAAAATTTCCCCCACGCCTCGTCAAGTCGCAGCCTTGCCTTACCATAAATCAACACTACCGACATTCGCACGCCCTTCCAAACAGTCTCCAAACTCGATCACGCAGCGAGTCAAATCCAAGCAATTTCGTCTCTGAACCCGAGGTAACGGCCCCAAATCCAAGATGCGGCTCACCGCCGACCTCATCCGGGATTCCCTATCCTACCTCAACCCGCTCAAGGAGCGAGAGCTTGATCTTCGAGGTGCGTTTTGAAAAGAGCAGATGCTACATTTTTGATCTCTAGAGAGCGCAGAGTTGATACAATCGTCTTTGCGGCGTGAACAGGCCACCGAATTCCCGCGATTGAGAACTTGGGTGTCGCTGGTGTAAGTTACAAATTCTCTGCCTTATTGCTCTGTTGCTAACAGCTTAGCCTCACGATGCCATCGACTTCACAGATAATGACATTCAAGTACTGGGAAACTTTCCCTTGTCGCCTCGCATAACGACCCTTCTCCTCGCACGAAACCGAGTTTCAAGCATTCAGCCCTCTCTGGCTAAGGCCATTCCCAACCTTGCCAACCTGGTGTTATCGTCGAACAACCTGACAGAGCTTGCGGATTTGGATGCCCTGGCGTCATTCCCCCGCTTGACGCACTTGGTGCTGTCGGACAACCCCGTTTCCAAGAAGGAGGTCAGTTTCAGGCGTGTCCACTGATGCAGCAATTGCTGATGCATGGTGCAGAACTATCGATACTGGGTACTATGGAAGTGTCCTTCCGTGCGGTTTCTTGACTTCGAAAAGGTTAAGGAGTCCGAGCGGGAGAAGGCTCGCGAGCTCTTCGGAACCGAAGAAGAGCCAACAGCCCTGGCTTCGAAGGTATGGACATCGCCAATAATAGAACAGTTGCATGACGCTAACAACGACACAGATTCAGGGTATCAAGACCACAACCTTCAACACCTCGACCGACGGCTCGGACGCGCCCTCCAAGCTTTCCCGAATAAAGCTGACGGACGCCGAGAAGAAGCGACTACAGGAGCGTATCAAGAAGGCTACCAGCCTACAGGAGATTATCGCGCTGGAGAAGGAGCTGAACGAGGGACGTCTGCCTTCTGGTATTCACGGAGATGCCATGGAGGAATAAATCTTGACAACTATGATGGCTGTGTACCACTTGTTTTGGGGGTTGCAGAAAAAATGCTATGGTTATTTCGCTTTCACATTATGGCTATCACCCCACCCTAAGAAATGGAATTTGATGCCATATATCAAGATTGTCATTTGGCTTGTGATATACATGATGATAGACCGCTTTTATCCTCGTTTTTTAATCCAGCGGACTATGGACAACCCTGCCAACGCCTCTTTTTACCATGAGCAAGTGAGCAATACTATAACTAACCAGTCATTGCTACATCCCCATCTCGGTTCGCACCAGAAGCCTGTCTGAACTCCAACTCAAGCTGCGAGTTCGGGTCATCTTGCCTATCATGATGAGCCACGGAGTTGCCGTTCACAAGAGGCTTGCCAACGCCGTTTGCCAGAGGAAACTCAAGCTTCTGATTGGTATTGTCACCTTGGAGACGTGCCTGCGTGGCCTTAGCCTTGGCCTTGATGTTCTTGTAGGGAACAGTCTTTGGTACCACGTCTTCAAGAAACTCAAGGTTGTCGTGGTGTGCAACAGCGCTTGCTATTGAAGTTAGAAAGGGCTGCTGAGTCGAGTAAGAGGGAGCTAACTTACCAACATCCTTGTATTGGATGTTTCGACGAGGTTTGCGGTCTAGCTTGGCTTGGGTATGTGACTCTTCTGCAAGATGCTGAACAAACATTTCCTATGCTGCATAAGTATGGCAGGGTGAGAAATGGGTAACGAGCACGTACGGCAGCGAGAGTTATCACGAAAGCTGCATTGTTAGAGCACAGACCGATATCTGGGTCTTGTGCGATGATCTTTTTAACTCTAGAGACTATCATCATGTTAGATTGGGACTGGGGAGTATGGTCAATAGGTAGCTTACGAGGGAGCTGATTCTGGCCTGTAGGCTCCTTTCGAGGAGGAATAGCAGTGGTGTTATAAGGCATGGCGGTAGTCGAGACAGAAACTACTAGAAAATGTGAAAGAATTAAGTAGGTCTGGGTGAGTTAGAAGAGCCAAACAGAGGTATCAATGCTTGAGGTGGATGGGTGAGCGACGAAGGCCAAAGTTGAGTACAAGGGATAACAAAGTTGTTGGAGTAACCAGAAAGTACAAGGTAGAATATATGGGAGAGAACGAAGATAAACAGACACCAAAATGAAGTAGGTACACAGTGAATTCAAGATTGAAAATGACACTTGAACAGGAAATGTGAGCCGTACCTTGACTACAAACGGATTCTCCAAATTGAATCAGGGGTTGCGATTCGTTTGAGAGTTGGGAGTCGAGAATGAAGGGAGTATGAGGAATATGTTTATGTAAGAGAATAGCAAACGTTTTATATTGCTATCAATGGCTGATAAGTCGAGTTGAATGTGAAATTACTGTTCTTGTGAAGTCAAGATAAAGTGAACGAAGAATGATATTCACTAAGGTAATGAAGTCCTGTCTGAGACGCGATGCTGCAACCACTAAACGCGATACTGTGGCTGAACCGAAAGCCACATATTCAGCTGTCAGCATCCCTGTTGGTCACTACGACACTCACCATAGAACAACGTTTACGAAATAGCCTTTACCAAAGGAACAGCTCTCATTTTCGCCTCGCTAGCATTTTTAATCCGTCAATCCAATCATCCCGACTTGCGCGACTTCAAAGATAGCGGTTGAGCGACAATGGTCGACTGGCCTGAACCATGAGCGTGCGACAATCATCCTTCAGCTTGGCGCCTCCTGGACCTGGACTTGAAAGACGTCCTTCGGTGGTATCGCGTTTATCCTCCGTCTTTTCGAATGCAGATCAAGAAACAGGGAGTACGGCACGGACAGGGGCTGGACTTATCGAGGAGGAGATTGCCGAGATTAAGAGATATGAAGTATGTTGTGGGACACTGGATATGCAGCTCTGTGCTAACTAGCTGGACCAGGACTTTACAACAATAGGTATGCGACCCGATCGGCCACAACACGGACTTGGATACTGATATACGGTAGACTGGGTGCAAGATGCGGCGCGAGAACAAGCTAAGCGTAAGGCGCGAAGAAAGCAAGCGGCCGGCCTCTACGATAAAGGACAACCTGGCTGGCGATATCAGCTGTGGAAGAGTTATGATGCAGCGCAAGCCTGGATCGTGGTAACAATCATTGGTATTGCTATTGGCTTGAATGCAGCACTACTCAATATTATCACGGAATGGCTCTCAGACGTCAAGATGGGCTATTGCGAGACAGGCTTCTATCTGAATGAGAACTTTTGCTGCTGGGGAGAAGAGAATGGTATGTGGTTTCCAGGGTATAGCGACATGGATGATGCTGATACCGAACAGGCTGCGATCAGTGGCACAGATGGACTGGCTTCGAACCCTTCAACTATTTTATCTATTTTGTCTTTGCAGTAAGTGCCAGCCAGGTCTCCATTCGCATTTGTGCATACTAACGGCATAGACCCTATTTGCTTGTGTTGCGGGCACCTTGGTCAAGTCTTTTGCACCATACGCCGCCGGTTCGGGTATTTCTGAGATCAAGTGCATCATTGCCGGGTTTGTTATGAAAGGCTTCCTTGGATGGTGGACCTTGATCATCAAATCAGTCTGCCTCCCTCTAGCTATCGCCTCTGGTTTGTCGGTTGGAAAAGAAGGCCCAAGTGTACACTACGCCGTGTGTACAGGAAATGTGATCTCTCGGCTTTTCGACAAATACAAACGCAACGCTTCTAAGACTAGGGAGTTTCTGAGCGCCTCGGCAGCTGCCGGCGTGGCTGTCGCCTTTGGCAGTCCTATCGGCGGCGTGCTTTTCTCTCTTGAGGAAATGTCGAACCAGTTTCCTCTCAAGACATTATGGCGAAGCTATTTCTGTGCCCTGGTAGCGACAGCTGTTCTCGCTGCTATGAACCCTTTCCGAACGGGCCAACTGGTCATGTTCCAGGTCGAGTATAAGAACGACTGGCATTTCTTCGAGCTGCTATTCTACGTCCTGATTGGTATTTTCGGAGGTCTCTACGGAGCCTTTGTGATTAAGTGGAATTTGCGGGTTCAGTCATTCAGAAAGAAGTACTTGAAAGAGTATGCGGTTCTCGAAGCAACTTTACTAGCAGCGGGAACTGCTATTATTGCCTACCCCAACGCCTTCTTGAGGATAGACATGACAGAGAGTATGGAGATTCTCTTCTCGGAATGTGGACGTGGAGAATCGTACCACGGTCTTTGCGAGCCTGACAAGAGATGGTGGAACGTAATTTCACTGTTCCTGGCGACGTTCCTGAGACTTTTCCTGGTTATACTATCCTATGGATGCAAGGTTCCCGCCGGTATCTTCGTTCCTTCAATGGCCATTGGAGCGTCCTTCGGAAGAACAATTGGAATCCTTGTTCAAGCTATTCATGAGGCCAATCCCACCAGCGTCTTCTTTTCCGCATGCAAACCTGACGAGCCTTGCATCACACCAGGTACATATGCCCTACTAGGAGCCGCTGCAGCACTCAGTGGCATCATGCACATCACCATATCTGTGGTGGTCATCATGTTTGAGCTCACAGGTGCTCTGAACTATATTCTCCCCACCATGATCGTCGTCGGAGTCACCAAAGCCGTCAGCGAATTGTTTGGCAAGGGAGGCATCGCAGATAGGATGATATGGTTCAGTGGAATGCCATTCCTTGACAGTAAAGAGGAGCACAATTTTGGAGTTCCTGTTTCAGCTGTCATGAGAACCTCTGTTGTCTCGATGCCCGTTCATGGACTTACCTTGGGCGAGGTCCAGAGCCTCCTTGCTGATGATCGATACCAAGGCTTCCCCGTGGTGGAAGATAAACACACCAAGGTACTTGTTGGTTATATCGGTAGGACGGAGTTGCGATATGCCATTGATAAGATGAGTCGAACCTCACCGTTATCAGAGACTGCAAAATGCACATTTGCACCATCGTCGGCAAATCTATCCAGTACATCGCTCAACAACATCCATAGCGAGTCGTCTCACTCTTCAACTCTCGACTTTAGCCGATATGTCGATGCAACACCCGTCACAGCTCACCCGAGACTACCCCTCGAGACTGTCATGGAGTTGTTCCAAAAGATCGGGCCTCGAGTTATATTGATTGAATATCATGGCAAGCTCACCGGTCTCGTAACCGTCAAAGACTGTCTGAAATACCAATTCAAGGTCGAAGCCGCCGAGAACCCCAAGGATGATCATCGTATCGAAGAGGGGCAAGAACAACTTTGGAACCTCTTTCAAAGAGCCGGTAACTGGTTCTCTGGTCGAGTCTCAAGATACTCAGGAGGCCGAATTCGCCTGACAAGCAGTTCTGGAGGTGAGCGGCCACTGGGGAGAGGGCAAATATTAGATGGTGACGAGGAGGTGCTCGATGAGGGTGTCGAGCTGGAGAGTCGGCGGTAACTGTATGACCATGTTGATTGTTTACCTTTTATTATCTGTTACTATAGAGACGTGCATGATAACTGGTGTTCGGGACTGAATCTATTTTTGAACGTATGCGAAATGTCCCACTTCTATCAAAGATCCAACAGCAGGTCTCCCGTGTCATTCCACACCACAACTATTTGACTAGCCAGGCTGTCTATCGTGTTCTGTCATCCGACTCCCTACCCAAATCAATAACATCCTCATCCTCATCCCGCTGTGCTCCATCATCTTCAGTCGGCAAAGGGACATAACTCGGCCCTTCAGCAGCGGCCGCAGCACCAGCATCTTTAGTCTCATCTTTCCGTCCCACGATGACATTGCCTGCGACAAGAAGTGCAGCACCAGCCCACCACAAAGGAGGAAGAGCTTCTGAAAAGATCAAGGCGCCTAGGACAGCGGTAACCATGAAGTTCGTGGATGTATTCATGATGGAGACTTGGGTTGTGGATGTACCACGGGCCAGAGCCTGAGTAAACAGCGTCCACATCTGAAGCATGTAAGTGAGTGATCAGAGGTTCGACTGGAAGTCACTTACAACACCATTAAATGTTAAATTGAGGACAAAGAATATCTGAAGGTTTAGTTGTGAGTCAAGTCAGAGCAAAAGAGATCAACTCACGCCTCGAACGAGATATTCGACTATGTGCTCATGAGCGGATAGGCCGATCAGTTTCGCAATGCTGTCGGACAGGTTGGTTGTGAGTTGCGTAGTTGTCCTGAGTAAATTAGCATCATAATCTTTTAAGGCTACCTCTTTCCAGCGCGAGGTCTCCATGGTGCGATCTGCACTATACACTCGGAATAGCCTCTACATAATCGTCACGATAAGAGAAATATGTCCATGTACTTACAACTTTGCAAAAACTCCATTGAAAGCAGCACAAGCACCACTAGCAACTGCAAAGAACATCCACTGCGACCGCAGGCTCCAATTACTTGGTGACGGCATCTCAGGGGATGACTGTTTCTTCAAAGGCGATGAAGAATGAGGTCCAGCTTCTGGCTTCTGACGTTTACTTGTACGGAGCATGGTCGTCGGAGTCTTCGGACTTCTTAGGTTGGTGAGAATGGAGGGCCCCTTATGATGATGGATTGACTTGGCATCCATCCTTGTTAGAGGCCGAGAAGTGGTCCTTTAGTGGGGGACCGCCTGTCTTACTAGGTACCTAGGCAGAGTCGCCCCTGGTTGGAGACGTTTTAAGAAACCAGCCTGCAAACTCGAGGCTTTTGATCCTAAATAACAATAAGACTTAGGTAACTTACCTAGGTAACTCAAGTCATTTAGGATGAGTTTAGTATAAGTTTAGTATATTTTTTGCTGAGTTTATTTTGACACCTTATCAAGGTCTGATATTTTCTTGCTCCATGAGAGGTCTGCCAATGCTGCTGTTATCTCACTACTAACTCAATAACATACAGTCCAAATAAAGCAATTTGATATCATTCTTGACTAAACTTCTGTTGACTGTGCATAAATTCAACTCTAGTTTCCTAGTACTGAGTCTTGTGCTTCACTTCTTTCCCACGAAAATCAATGTCCTGTAGTTGTACCCCGTAAAGAGCCAGGTTCCGAACGCCGCCCAATGCTGAAAAAGCAGAATTTCAGTAGTTTCCCAATTTGTGAAGGTTGCAAATCCCTTTCTTCGTGTTCGATCGTGCGCATTCATGAGTCGTTGACTTATTGTCCCTCGCCAGGCTTCTTGGCGTTGCAGCTAACAATCTTGACCTTGTTCGCCGTGACGGACTGACTCCCATTGTCCATTTTGAAGGTTACATTCTTGATCAAAAAGGTCCAGACTTCGTCGCAGAATCGGTAGGTGTCAAGGCTTCCCTGTAGAAGAGGCGGTTAGTTCTAGTCGAAATACGTGCGCCGAGCTCGGAGGTATTCGCCCACCTTGAATTGAAGTCTAGCTTTTACGTTCTTCTGAAGAGCCTCAGTGATGGCCTGGTCAAAATTGCTCAGAATCTTCATAGCAAGTTGAGGGTTGATGCGCTCGTCGCTGATGAGATCATCAAGGGTATCTGTCAAAGCGAGGCCGATGCTGCAGTGAACCATGTTAGTCAGGCTGTCGCATAGCAGCGCATAGCAATATGGCGCAGTACCTGCTTCGACGGTACAGCTCATAGAAAGATTGCGCTCCGGTAGCCATGATTTCGGGTTTTGAAGTTTGGGCGCGAAGGAAGTCGGTCGTTAAATTGCTATTTTCGGTTTTGGGTGGTTGATAGTTTGTCGAAGGCAAGGTTCATGAGATGCATCTGCCTCGAGGGATGTACAAAGCGGGAATGACTAAGCGCGCCACAAGCCACCAGTCAGCCTCGCATCATGTGACGTCGGTCCCAGTTATTCCAGTTGCCTGCTTGCTGGACACGCATCGCAGCTTCAAGGTACCTTGAAACAGGAGCTCCTTCAAGCTCAGAATAAGCCACCTTCATCCGACCCGACGCTCACCATCGCCAACACATCAACCCCTGGATCGCCGAGTTAACAATTCGAATACCGTTGCAATGAGTCTGTACTATGGAGTGGGCGGCATTGGGTCGTTCTTGACCATCGTTGGAGCTTGTACGCGAAACCCGTTCCCCATAGGCGTTGATACTTAGAAGGCTCCATTGTGCTTTTTACTGACTATGATGCTGTCGTGTAGATATGCTCTTTACCGGAAGTGGCGAGTCCTTCGATATTGGCGGTTTTCTCGAATCGGTTTCGCCTTATACATGGGCAACGCTAGGAATCGCGCTTTGTATCGGTCTCTCTGTTGTCGGCGCTGCATGGTGCGTATACCCTCAATCAACAATCCTTATAGCACAGCTCTGACGCATTGGCTCCAGGGGCATCTTCATTACCGGCTCGTCGATTCTCGGAGGTGGTGTTAAGGCCCCTCGTATCCGAACCAAGAACTTGATTTCTATTATCTTTTGTGAAGTTGTCGCCATCTACGGCGTCATCATGGCTATCGTGTTCTCGCAAAAAGTCGAGAACGTCTCTGGAGCCGAGCTCTACTCTGCCAACTCCTATTATACTGGATATGCCCTCTTCTGGTCTGGTATTACCGTCGGCATGTGCAACCTTGTCTGCGGTGTTGCCGTTGGAATCAACGGTAGCGGTGCTGCTCTGGCCGATGCTGCCGATCCTTCACTGTACGTCATTATCTAAAATCATCATAACTTAGACCAACTACTTATACGTCTCTAGCTTCGTCAAGATTCTTGTCATCGAGATTTTCAGCTCAGTGCTCGGCTTATTCGGTCTGATCATTGGTCTCCTGGTCTCTAGCAAGGCCCCTGCCTTCGGCGAGAAGAAATAAACCCGTCACCTATCCATCACTTACCTTAGACATCATCAAGCCCGGCGGGTTTACCGACGGCACCACCTTGTGTGTTCAAAAGAGACGGAGCGTGTGCATGCATTGCGCCAATAATATTTGGTCAGGCGTTTGGAAGATTGGCTTGGGAGGACGTATCTTGGCTGTACCAGTACCAGTATCATATGGAGGTGGAGGCGTACATCACGATGAGATTTGAATTACATGTTACTAAAGATCTTTATTTTATGCAGGAATGTGCATTGTATGTCTGGCCGTAGCTCATCACTGGGAGTAGGACCAACTTCTAAGCAGCCTGCACAGCGCTCAATAGCAAAACCTCAACCTTTGACCCCTTCTCCAGTTTTCCTTTTCCACTAGGCAAAATGACCAAGGCGTTAGCTGACCTCAAGCTTCCGACCTTGGAGCTGCGTTGTCCTCCAGTACTGGTAGCTGAGAGAAGCCCATCCTTGCCAACTGTGACCACAGCTCGATGATACTCGGGTCTAGGGTCAAGGGGGAAATCGTGCGAGATGATAGCAGGTACTCTTGGGAGACCCTTAGTCGAGGCGCCAGACAGCTTGTGCAGTGAAGGGAGCACAAACAAATGGAAAGTGACCAGAGCCGAAGCTGGGTTGCCGGGAAGTGAGAAGATGGTCTTGGTAACACGTTGGCCCGAATTGTCCTTGACAGGAACTGTGGCAAAGGTGGTTGGTTTTCCAGGCTTCATAGCAACACGCCCGAAGTGAATAGTGCCGCCAAGAGAACGCTCAATCGTTGGTTTAAGGAGATCGAGCTCGCCCATGGAGACACCGCCGGTGGTAATGAGAAGATCTGCACGTCTGAATCCATCACGGAGGGTCTCCTCCAAAGTGCCGGGCTTGTCACTGGCAATGCCGAGGTCGATAACTTCATAACCCCATTCCATCGCTGCGGACATGAGAGTAATTCGGTTGGTGTCGCGGACTTCGCCAAGTTTTAGATCACCCGGGCGGTTGTACTCGACGATCTCATCGCCAGTCGACAGTACGGCTACCACAGGACGACGGTAAATCTTTGCTTCTGAGACTCCGACAGAAGCGAGAAGACCGATCTCACCGCCCACACCGCTGATAGTCTCTCCCTTGTTGAGGATAACTGTGCCTTGTTTGACATCACTACCAACTTCGCGGATGTTCTCCCCCTCCTTTACTCCGTCGACTTGAATTTCAACTTCCTTCTCCTCCTTGCCATCATCTGACATTGTTTTAAGGACAGTATCCTCAACCATAACAACAGTCGTGGCACCAGGAGGCAAAGGGGCCCCTGTGGTGATTCTAGCCAGTTCTCCCTCATTCAAAGCCCCGATCTCACCAGGCGAAGCATGAGAGATGGCTGTTACTGGGAAGATGCCCTTGAGCTGGCCATCCTTAGGGGCCACAACTGCGTAGCCATCCACAATACTGGCGCGGAAGGCCGGAACATTCTCCCTAGCCTTCACGTCTTCTGCCAGAACTGAGTTGATGATGGACTGATCAACTGGTGCTGAGATAACCTCCGGTTCAGGGGTATGCTCTTCGATCAATGACAGGGCTTCTTCGACTGGCAGCATGGGGTAGGGCGATTCTCGGTACCTACGAGAAGGTCCAAGCGCAGGATCATTAGAGAGAGTAGTTCCGGGCTTTGTGTGTCTCACGAGATTTCCATGCCCGTGACCGTGACCATGGCCATGGCCGTGGCCGTGGTGATGATGACCGCATCCACCGGCAGCTGTAGACTGAGTATCTCCGCCCTTGAGGCCTGCTTCAGCTTCCAGTTTCTTAATTCCACCAGAGTGAATAGCTCTGGAATTGCTACCTGCAGCCTGGATACAGGCATGGGGTAGTGTCTTGACGATGGCCTGGAGGTTCTCCCTGGCGCCTTTGGGTGAACCAGGTAAGGTCACAATGATGGACGAGTTACGGACTCCTGCTACTGGACGTGACATCATTGCAACTAAAGATCTTGTTAGTACTATCTGGTACGATACTGGAAGCGATATTGCTTACAGGGTGTGACTGTGAGAGACGCTGCTAACATGCCATGAACGAGGCCTGGCGCTTGCTTATGAAGTAAGGGAGTGACTGCCTAGATACGATTAGCCCTCAATGGCTCATAAAATATCTCTATTGAATGCCTACTTCTGGGGTAGAGTCTCCAGTAGAAAAACCAGTTCCGCCAGTAGTCACAACGAGGTTGACGCTTTCGGGGCCGTCGGTCCAGGTAGTTATTTGCCGTTGGATAGCGAGCACATCATCCGAGACAATCTTTGTATCGTGAATTTTCCACTTCCCATCACCTTCATCTTCCAATACTTGGGTGAGTATAGGTCCTGAAGCATCAGCAGAAGCGTCCTTGGCTGCTGTCGTCGAGACGATAAGAAGCGCCGCTTTCAAGGGACCGGAAGCCATGGTTATTACGCGAAACGAGTAACAATTTCTGAAGAAATACGTTTCATAGAATAAAATATTACCAGTACCTGTATATCTTTGTCAAAAGATACAGCTTCTACAGGGAGAGATGAGTATATATAGGTAGTAATTGAGTTCATCAACTGATGACGGCGGGGAAGCTCCCTTACGGCCCCGCTGGACCGCCCCGGTCTTGGTGGGGCAGACCCCGAAGCCGCTACAGTAAACTTCCACGGAGATGCAAGTTGACTTCTTCAGTCACAAGTCTTTGTTCGACTTCTTTTTTTCGCCAACATCCACAGCATCACTCGATCTTTCACCGCCGCTTCCTAAAAATGGTGCGCATAAAGGAGAGGTATCTTCTTGTCAACATTGTCTACCTGCCAGACCCTGCAAAGGCTGCAAAATCAGATTTACCAGACTTCGTTCTTAACCACCAGCCAACCATCGAAAAGCTCACTCCTGGTGCACTTATCAGGGGCATCAAGGCTGAAGTCGCGTCACTTTATGGCGACTGTGGATCTGGAGCTTTACTGAACTGCTCAGGTGAGCATTGGATTGTAAAACTGAACCGCTTCGCATTCCTGACATGTCTAGTGAAATACTTGTCCCTAGCAACCTCAACTTTCATCCTACGATGTTCAAGGGCTCACTATCAAATGCTCTGGTCAACATTGACCTTTATGGATCATGTTCCCGTCAAAGACGGACGGCCGTGTATCTTTCGCGTTGTACGCGTCAGTGGGACAATCCGCAAAGCTGAGGAAGAAGCTATTCGTCAGGCCAAAAGACTCATCCTTGCTGCAAAGGACGATACAGACTCCCAATCTTCTCTCAGCCTCTCGCTACGTAATCAGGATGAAATGATTCTGGACGTCAACGACGCGTCGAGTGATGAAGAAATGGATGATGCGGATTGATGAACGGGTATCATTTTTTTCTTACTACCTTGATCCCACTGTCCTTTGGGACTGTCATATCTCCAAAGTCAGGGTCCATTCCACCCGCTGGAGCAAATGGTTCGCTTTGGTCCAGCTCCATGGCCTGTTCTTCTTGGATGCGAGCCTGCTCCTCCTCTGCCTCACGCTCCAGTTGGTCATATTCCACCTTTTGATCAATCCAGCGCTCCTGGATATCCTGCACCTCTAGCATAGACGACTCACTCCTCATGGCGACCGCCCACACTGTGTCGTTGGCACCTTCAGCACCACCAAAGACGTATCCACCGGCACGATCAATGACACGAAGAATGTGCATCATGCTTTTCTTGTTTTCAACCGCCAGGACTTCGTAACGCACCAGACCGTAGCTCTCGATCAGATTTGCGATAGCCTCGTTCAACTTGCCAAACTTTTCGCTCCTCAAAGCGGGCGATTCTGATTCGAGATGGGGCGTTAAATATGTCAAGTCGTCTACGTCTGTGTAATAGTCGAGGTTGAACGGGAGCTCGTCATACTCGGAGACTTTGTCGATCTTCGAGAGGATGTTTATATGCGGCATGTCCATCTGGATCATGGCTCGGAGGGAAAGGAGGACGTTCGACACGTATAGCGAGGGTTGCGTTAGACAGAAAGAATCCGAGAGGTGGACGCAGACAAGCTATGCACGGTCAGTCGCTGGGGTTCCATGGAGGGAGTCTACCAACCCTGTATCCAATCTTCTGGAGTTTGTAGAAGATATTCCGTAGGGAGTTGTGGTGTGTGTATAGTTCCACCTGTCCTGGGCAGTCAAAAAGAACGTAATCTTCACTGAATTCTTTCAGTCCCTCTTCCAACCACTCGAAATTATGTTCCAATTCTTCAAGGGCATATAAAATGCCACCATTAGGTCCTAGCTTGTCATCTTTCATAATTTCCTCGAGTTTAACTAGGTTGCGAATATCGAGTGCCGCAGGGTAGTTTGTATGGTCATTGGCAGGATCGAGGTTTACGACTGAACAGGCTCGCCCGATGGCGCCCAGGAACTGGTGCACTATATCGGTCAGTCTACAGATACAGAAGATTCAGTGTCTTGGAGTACTCACTGCCATCACAGTAGGTACTCTTTCCAGAGCCTGGGCTGCCGACGACGAGTTGCGCAAAGGGCATCTGAAAGGCTATCGTAGGGTGCCGAGCTCAAGAGCGCATGATCATGTGGGATGTGGCAGCTTGGCACGAGACAAAACAGGCTTCTACCGTCTGTTTTCAACGATTAAATCGACTTGGGGATCGCGATCGTTATATCGAGAAAAGAATAACTTAGTGATGGCTTATCCAAGCAGATGCACAAGGTGACGGCACCAACGGGTAGCCCCTCCACTACCTGCCCACGCGGAACAAATTCAGCGGCTCGCCCACCGTCTCTCAGTGGGGTGGGGCCTGAACCGGCCAATCCTCGGCACCTAAGCTCCCCTGTAGCTCCGCACCCGATCACAAGCTAAAAGCTTGCACGCGCAGAAGCAGCCACGCTCTTTTTTCCTTTCCCATGTTCATAAAACCTCTACCTCCAATTTTCTCCCTTGCTCCAAAACTCTCCCTCCGCTTCCACGCGGCTCTTTTTTCTACAGGATGCTACGGTATGATGCGCAGCAGCCTCATAACCAGCCATGGCATCTGATCCGTCAAATGCCGCCCAAATGGCCGGCGACGTCGCTGAGACTGTCGCCTATGCCCTCAGCAGCTCCTCTCCCTCTATCGTGAGCACCATGCCTGCTGTCACCGCCCATGAGCCTTACACATGGTTTGGCCTCTTTGGGTGGTTGATATGGTTTCTTCTTCACATCACTTCCACCATACTATATTGGGTCATTCGAATTGCGACTATCAATGTCCCTTCCTTTCTATTCCACTTGTTCTCTACAAGCTGGACTGTTACCATGAACGCTACTACACTGTGCGTTGACCAATAATCTCTTTCGTTTCGTAACGCTAATCCTCCTATAGCATGTTCATCATGGCAGCGGTCGTGTCGGCCGTCAGTTGGGTTGTCAGGTATCGCATCCTGAACATGTACTCCCGGCTGCCACCGGAGCCACAGCGCAAAGAGCCGGACATCGATCTCTTTCCAGACACTCACGAAGGTGGTACTAAGTCCGGGTTGGCAAACTACCTAGATGAGTTCTTGAGCGCTATCAAGATTTTCGGTTACCTGGAACGGCCCGTCTTCCATGAGTTGACTCGAAGCATGCAAACGAGGAAGCTCATTGCTGGCGAGACCATCAACCTCGAAGAAGAAAAGGGCTTCTGTATCGTCGTCGATGGCTTGGTAGAGATCTTTGTCAAATCAAACCGGAGTCCGCGCGCGGCAGCAGCCTCCCGGGGACATCTTGACCTGGACTCTTCGGATGAGGACGATATCGCCCCTGGTCAACAGACATACCAGCTTCTGACAGAAGTTCGGAATGGTGCACCCATGTCATCCTTGTTCTCCATCATGTCTTTGTTTACAGAGGACGTTAGGCTACGGCCTAACGATGATCAGGAGGACTCTTCTTTGCATTCGGCCAAAAGTAGCGGCCTTAGACACCCGACCTTCGAGAAGCCTCATCTTAGACGTGTTCCTTCGGATGTCAATATGTCTATGCCGGGCACACCTCAGTCTCGGAATGATATGGAGGCGGATGAGAAGAAACCCGAAGGCCTTGGTGTTTCTGGCTTAGAAACCGACCAGGCTGCGATTCCTGCCATGTCACTGGATAGCGATACACCTCCACCTACTAGACCGCCCTTGCCAACCAGGGCAACATCTGGCTCGGCTCACCCTGACATCATTGCTCGTGCTACGGTTGATACAACAATTGCAATCATCCCAGCGAGTGCGTTTAGAAGACTCATCAAAATTTACCCAAAGGCAACCGCACACATTGTACATGTCATTCTCTCAAGATTCCAGAGAGTCACACTTGCGCAAGCATTCAACTATCTCGGCTTGACTAGCGAAGTATTGCAGACAGAGAAGAGCATGATCAAGTATACAGTGTGCCAGCTCCCCAATATTCTACGAGGTGATGCCCTAGAACGTCTCAAGGAGAAGTTCAAGCGCGAAAGGGAACGTACAGATGAGGATGATGACACGAAGGGCATTGCACTGCACAACTCGGCCTCAACTCATCGGCGAAGGTCAAGTACAACTCTTCGGAAAGAGGCTATGCTGCAATCAATGACCAAACTTCGGACGACTTCGGTTGTCACAAGCACCATTGCGCCACCTCGCGAACGAACTTCTCCCCACACACCGAGCCCTGGAGATCTGCTGTCTAATACTCAGTTAGCTCGAGGGAATTCGCGTATGTCACCAGCGGATCAACGATCCATTTCGGGGGCCTCAATGAGACACCCGGGCGCGAATGCAAAGGATGATAGATTTTTCAATGATCCCTTTGATTCAAGGAGGCTTGGTCGCATGACGATGGATCCGCGAGAAACTGTGGATGAAGACAATCTCTTCCGCGCTTCAATCTTGGAGTGCATGTTTAAGTCACTTGGACTTGATGCCAATGGAAGTGCATCTCGCGAGCCCGAGTCCATGGAAGGCTCTCCTAGACTTGTGTCGCTCGACCATCGACGGCCAAAGTTTTACAGCCAAAACAACGCATTCGGTTTCATGCCTCCTTACGATGGCTCTGTTGACGGCGAGACCGAGTCGGTAACTTCTGGAGGAACCGCTTTACATGCTCCTGTGAGCGCTCAGGGTCTTGCGAGCGACATGAAGGATGAGGTTGAGATCGTCTTCTTCCCCAAAGGCTCTGTTCTCGTAGAGCAAGGAGAACGAAACCCTGGTTTGTACTATGTCGTCGATGGGTTCTTAGACATTGGTACGACTGGTGAGGCAGATGCCCACAACATCTTACAATCTAACGGATTTGGTTCATCTCAACCAGCTCCTTCATCCCCAGATCCTTCCGAAATGGGTTCTTTTCCCAATCTGGCTCGGACCGAAGCTGCAAGAGATCAGGTCGAGACGCAGCAATCAACATCGAAGAAGCCTCGTCGCAGCATTGCCTTGGTTAAACCGGGTGGACTGGCTGGTTACATCGGAAGTGTGTCTTCATACCGATCTTTCATCGATGTTGTCGCAAAGACGGATGTCTATGTAGGCTTCCTGCCTCGCGCTTCGCTGGAGCGGATTGTTGACCGCTATCCGATTGTTCTCCTCACTATGGCCAAGAGGCTTACCAACATCTTGCCCCGCCTGATTCTACATATTGACTTTGCTCTGGAATGGGTTCAAGTCAATGCAGGGCAGGTGCTATTTCACGAAGGTGATGAAAGCGAGGCGATTTATATTGTCCTCAACGGTCGCCTTCGGTTGGTCCAGGAGCGAAAGGGTGGCAGTGGCGGCGTAACGGCTCTGGCAGAATACGGACAAGGAGACAGTGTCGGTGAGCTCGAGGTGCTTACAGAAACTGCTCGCCCAGGGACTCTGCATGCTATTCGAGATACGGAGTTGGTGAAGTTCCCCCGAACACTCTTCAACAGCTTGGCACAAGAGCATCCAAACATCACCATCAAAATTTCAAAGATCATTGCATCACGGATGAGGGCAATCGTTGACGAGACATCCAAGTTCTCGTACAAGGATGCTAGCACCAATCCAAAAACTTTGATGCGCAAGTCCAATATGAATCTACGAACTGTAGCGATCTTGCCTGTTACCGCCGGTGTACCTGTTGTTGAGTTCGGGAACCGCCTCATGAATGCCCTGGCGCAAGTCGGTCCAGCTAATGGGGCTACATCCCTCAACCAGGCCGCCATTCTCAACCACCTCGGCAAACATGCTTTCAATAAGATGGGAAAGCTCAGGCTTTCGCAATATCTTGCTGATCTGGAAGAGAAGTATGGCCTGGTTGTCTATGTTGCAGGTAAGCAATAACTTGTTTTCTTTCTTCAACCATTCCTTTTATGATGATAATATCACACATAGACTCCAGAGGCAAAGCCGATGTTGGTTCTATTAACTCTAATTTTTTCCTGACCTATTCTCGTTACAACTTGTTTTCTGGACCTTTGGAAAGAGCCTTGAGCTAACAGATTGGCTCTAGATACGAACGTCAACTCGCCGTGGACACAGACTTGTATCACGCAAGCTGACAGCATCCTTTTGGTTGGTCTTGCCGAAGGATCACCAGCTATTGGTGAATACGAACGCTTTATGCTTGGCATGAAATCTACCGCTAGAAAAGTGCTGGTCTTACTTCATACTGAGCGTTATTCACGGCCTGGGCTGACTCGAGCTTGGCTGCAAAACCGAATGTGGATCAACGGTGGACACTGCCATATTCAAATGGCTTTCAGAACAAACGAGATGCCAGTCCATGCCCCCAAGAAACTTGGTCAAGCACTCAAAGAACGTGTTCAGGTCTTGCAGGCTGAAATTCAAAAATACACGTCTCGCAAGGTGCACCACACGCCGTACTACTCACCCGATTCTCCTTACAAGGGCGACTTTCATCGCCTGGCACGACGACTATGTGGTAAATCCATTGGACTGGTTCTTGGCGGAGGCGGTGCTCGCGGCATCACTCAAATTGGTATCATCCGAGCCATGGAAGAAGCCGGAATTCCTATTGATCTCGTTGGAGGAACTTCGATTGGTGCTTTTGTTGGCGCTCTGTACGCCCGGCATGCTGATGTCGTGCCTATGTTTGGATTTGCCAAGAAATTTGCCGGGCGAATGGCCAGTCTATGGCGGTTTGCTCTTGATCTGACGTATCCCTCTGCATCTTACACCACTGGACACGAATTCAACCGTGGTATCTTCAAGGCTTTAGGCGACACGCAGATGGAAGATTTCTGGCTCGAATATTACTGCAACACAACCAATATCAGCAAGAGTCGAGCCGAATTCCACACCAGTGGGTACGCGTGGAGATATATCAGAGCATCCATGTCCCTCGCGGGGTTACTCCCACCTCTGTGCGATGAGGGCAGTATGCTACTGGATGGCGGCTACATTGACAATCTGACCGTGTCTCACATGAAGGGTCTTGGAGTTGACATAATTTTTGCCATTGATGTAGGTGCTTTGGACGATGACACGCCGCAGACGTATGGTGACTCACTTTCTGGTGCTTGGGCTTTTGTGAACCGATGGAATCCATTCTCGTCTCACCCGAACCCACCAACCCTTGCAGAGATTCAGGGGCGGCTGGCATACGTGTCGAGTGTTGATGCTCTGGAACGTGCAAAAACAATGGCTGGGTGCATTTACATGCGTCCACCAATTGATGACTATGGAACTCTTGATTTCCACAAATTCGATGAATTGTACCAACTGGGATACAAGTATGGGCAGGAGTTTTTTAACAAGATGAAAGAGCAAGGAGTCTTGCCTTTAGTAGAAGAGACAGAGGCCAAGAAGGCCTTGAGACGTACAATGGCACCAAGACGAGCGAGCATATAACGTATCATGTTCGCTTGGACTTGATGAGCGTTGGTGATATTTAGCATTCCGCTAGAGTAGAGGCGTCTATTCTTAGAGTACAGAGCTCGATCTAGACAATTATTTATGCTACTTTTGAATCATCTGATGGGGCCTTGGTACTGCAATATTACGTGAAGATGCATTCTCCCGATGAGAAATTGCTTTGTGAGCGCTGAAAGTGAGGAGAAATGACGATATTGGTGACATCATTTCGGGCCAGGTCCTTCTATTGGGCCCTGGCACGTCAAGATGCCAACCCCCAAGGCACGTCACCCCCAACTATGATCCTTGTCCAAGTTAAGCTTGACTTGAGAATTAAGCAATGACATTCGATCCTTAATGCTTAAGTGGCCCCGGAGATGCAAGCCGGCAATAGTGGCGGAGGAGGTCTCTAACGGCTGGGTAAGGATCTATAATTCCATGGGGGCTTGAAGTTTATAACCGTGTAATCTGCTCTTTTTCGTATATGTTAAGTTTACGTGGATGGTATACTGGTATTATATAACCACAATACGACGAACCACATCGACTCCCTTGATAGTCACTCAGGAGAAACACATACGATATATGCCTGGAACTTACTCTCGGAGCATCTTACGTCGAACATTTGAATAGAGTCCAAGTTCTACTCCATCCTTGATTTTACATCAAGCAAACCATCACAGTATCACACAACACAACTACTACACCGCATTTAATTACCACAACTATGGGAAGAAGAGACACATACTCAGAGCCTCCCCGGAGCCATCGTCAATCCCATCGCCAACCTCCTCCCCGCCGCGGCCCTCCTGTCAAACAGAGCGAATCCGGCTTCGATTGGACACCGGGCATTGTTCTCGCCCTCCTTGGCGCCTTTACATGGCTCAGCCACGACTTCGATAACTACAAGAAGAAGCACGAGCACTGCGATGATCGAAGAGGGAGTCGAAGTCGCGATAGTGAGAGGGGAAGGCAAAGGTACAGATCGAGTAGTCGGTATCCAGACGATGACTATGATGACTATAACTATCGAGGTGGTCGGGGCTATAGTCGGTAAATGAAGGTGAATGGTTATGATAATGAGTACATGATTATGAAATGGAGGATTCGAGGAAATGAGCATAGGAGGCATAAAGGTTGCATTTATATGTCCTTGTAACATTCTTAAACCGGTTACTTCAAGGTCAAGAGCCATAACAAAATTTGTTTCTCTTTCTTTCAAGTGATAACCTGATGTTATGGCTGAAATTACGATGTGAACTACTCTGGGTCTGGTTCTGAAGGTCTTTGGTCTAATATCGAGGGCTTGAACAAACTTATCTTCATCATTATCAGAATATTCTTAAATTTCGAAGATTTTCTTGACTGTTGTTACATATCCAACACCAATACATAAGCTTATGGTATCTCTCGTTCTGAATAATCTGAAAATTTCAGTTATAAGTTACATTCCAACCACAAATGCCCTTTAGCAATCTCATTTTCAGCCGTATGCACCAAGACGTCAAACATTCTCTGAACGTGTTGTTCCTCCACCTTTGTCACACTCGTGCATACACGAATGGCAAACTTGTCATTTACAACGGTTGCGGTGAGATAGAATTCTCCCGCGGCATTAATGGCCTCATACACTGCCTCAGTGCGGTCATTAATCTGTTGCTCTGACTCGCCATTGATACGGATTGTGATAAGACCAAACCGAGCTGGCGTGAAAATAGAGAAGATGTCCCGACGAGAGTCTATCTTGTCTTCGAGACTTTCCGCCAGGTCGACACCATTGCGGATATGCTTCTGAAGGCCGCTGATACCATAGCTTCGCATGACGAACCAGAGTTTCAAGGAACGAAACCGCCGACCTAGAGGAATCTGCCAGTCGCGATAGTCGGTTACTAACTCGTCGTCACTGTATTGATTTCGCAGATAAGGAGGCTTGATGCTCAGGGCCTGGATAAGCCAGGATCGATGACGAACCCAGACCGCCGTACAGTCGAATGTGGTAAGAAACCACTTGTGAGGGCTGAAGCTAATGGAATGGAATGACGAAAAGGCTCTGGCCAGGTGTTGGTATTCTTCTAGAACAAGCGCTGCACCAGCATACGCGGCATCGATGTGAACCCAGATGTCCCGTGGCGTATCGAAGGTTGGCTTAAGAGCTTGGGCAATACCCTCGAAATCATCCACGGCGCAGACATCGGTGGTGCCAAGGGTAGCAGTGAGGAAGAATGGTTCAAGACCGCGGGCTCGAAGACTCTCAATAGTGGCAGCGAGGGCCTCGCCTCGGAGAGAGAAGCCATCAGCCTCGGATACCGGGATGGTAGCGAAGCGAACACCAAGAACTTGAGCGACCTTTTTAGTGCTCGAGTGTGTGCCTGAGCTTCCAAGAGCCACCAATCTGCTTCGAAGATCCCAAAGTGCTTCCTCCTTCTCTTCACTGCCGGGAGGGAGGTGGGCTGTCACAGAAGCGAGATACTTATCCCTCGCAGCAGCCATGTTGACAATCAGACTCTCACTGATACTCCCGTGAATCACGCCGCCACCATGTGTAGACCCTCCGCTGAGAAAACACTCGGGCAAGCCTAATGCCTGAGCCAGCCAGTCCATGACTATAGTCTCGAGCTCTGTCACAGCAGGACTACAGATCCAGTTGAAGTGTGCCCCGTTGAAGGTATTGGAATATATCTCTGCCAGAGCGGCTGGATAGCTGCTCGCACAGGGGAAGAATGCCATGAAGCGAGGACTACTCCAGTGAGTAATGCCTGGGAGGATCTTGGACTCGATGTCTTGGTGGATGGCGGACCATGGTTCGGGGTCTGTTGGCGGAGAGGATGGTAGTAGAGGGCGCAAGTAGCCCGGTTTAACATTCGAGACAACGCGGTAATTGGCGACGTTTTCGGTGTAGTCGGTCACTGAGAGCTTTAGTATGATTTCGAAATTTCAAGGTGGTATCATTAATAGGAAGGCTTCGCAAGGGAAAGGTAAAAGGGTGGGTTTTCAATCGGGGTTTATGGTGTCTCGAGGGGAGTCATGATGGCTATTATGATATAAGAACTTACTCTCGTCAATTGCCGCCTTGGCAACCTCACGGAATTCCTGGGCTTCCATGATAAGTTACGTATCGGAGGGAATAAATATAAGAGAAGATGGGTAGCGAAGAAGAAGCTGGAAATGAAGAGGACTGGATATCTGGTTTCTTCTTCTTCAACAGCAAACGGCCTTCGTTCTTTATATCTATCCATCTTACTTGAATTTTAGCATACTGTATACCCTCTCTAAAATCTCAACTATCGTATCTCGCCATGAGAAGTGAAGCCCCTGTGCCGAGGCCTCATTTTCCTTCTTACTAGCCTTAGTATTGTCCATATTTCTGGAACATGATGATATCTCAGGTTTGGTATTGTTCGACTCATTTATTTCTGTTCACTAGAACCTATTTGTTGATTAGCTGATGCTGATCTTCGAATTATATTCTACAAGGCTGAGGTTCTTGTCCTTTAGAGAGCAAACATGGCTCGGAACTAGGTCTTGGTCTTAGCATTGTTCCTTTGGCTGACGCCCTGAATTTGAAGTGACAGGAGGGGCCAAGGCACGCTATAACTACTTGGACGATTGGCGACGGGATCTATGCTAATTTCATTCCAGAATATTGGGGTTCAGTCCGAATAATCTCAGTTGGAGGCCTTTCTCAATTGAAACGTAATTCAAGGCAAAACACTATTAAGTCTACAAGATTTATCTGCATAACGGATATTAACAGAGTCACCAAGAAACTTCTGACACTCTCAATCGAAGTTTAGTTCCCAATACAACGGTCTTGGCTTGGCTACGCCACCAAACTGCTGAACAATATCAAGCCTCTGAGCAGTGACCATGCTGACCACAGACTCGACTTCAAACTTGCACTCAACCCAATATACATGAAGATTAGAACGGCAAAGTCCGTAAGGCCTGGCTGCAAACCGCGTAAGCCCTAAATCACGTTTCTTGGGCGTCTTTGTCCACTCAGACTTATCACGCATTGTCCTTTCGACACCGCTTTCGAGGCTGAAGCTTATATGATCGGCAGTACTACGCTTGTTCCTGGAACAATATCCTCGCTCTTCGCGCTGAAACCTGTAGCGGCGTTGTTTGCTCTTTAGTGGCGGTATGTGAAATACGAGCCCTGGTGTAGACATGGCGATCTCGCGAGAGACGAGGTGCAATTGGGTGATGAGGTACTTGTAGGCATTTCAAGATCCAAGCCATCCATTGCACGTCTTTGTTGTAATTCGAGTGTTCTACCGGGCGGCAATGTTCGTTGGTGAAGGAGGACAACCACAGTGCGTACTAGATGTGTAGATCTGAGACATTGGCTCGTCCCATAGTAAGGAGGTAACAGTAAGGAGGCATAACAGATCTAGCCAACTGAGGCCATTGCCAAATTACTTGAGCAAGAGTGAGCGGTTAAATACGTGCATGAGGCCCATTGAACAACTTCATATATACATCTTGTAAGTAAAAAAGAAAGAAAGAAAGAAAGAAAGAAAGAAAGAAAGAAAGAAAGAAAGAAAGAAAGAAAGAAAGAAAGAAAGAAAGAAAGAAAGGAAAAACAAGAGAAAGATTGCCCTATATAGCCA
Source organism: Fusarium tjaetaba (assembly GCF_013396195.1). Lineage (NCBI taxonomy): Eukaryota > Fungi > Ascomycota > Sordariomycetes > Hypocreales > Nectriaceae > Fusarium > Fusarium tjaetaba. The sequence continues at coordinate 10,798 of NW_023501625.1, read as the reverse complement.
TGAATATATTTTCCGTCTGCATAAATATTCCTCTCCTAGCAAAGATATTTGGGCCACGGATCAAGATCACGGTCATGCAGGAATTACCAAGGATGAACCACGTTAAGCATCATGTTAAATGCGGAATATGTGTGCAAGCACTTCTCACTATGTCATTTATCAATCAACAACTGACATTGACCAAGGTTCACAGACCCGGGAACCAAGACAAATGGCCATCTCTGTCTCTGTCTATCCCAGCTTTTCCCACCAAATCGCTGTCAAGCTGCATGCTCTTCAAGCGACCCCCAAATCCACCAATGAACAGGCTCCGCTCCATCCCGTATGCAAGATCCCGCCTTGTCCCACAGCCCTAGCCAATCAAGTTGGAGCGCATGTCTGTATACTGCAAAGTGGAAGATCATGAGATTGCCAACGGTAATAACATGGGAAAGCAAAACATTCTCGGATGTAACGCGATAATGATTCCACAACTGTTGGTGCCACTGCGGTTTCGGCCAAATTCGTTCACGTGGTTCATCGTCCGACGGCATTTCCGAAACGTTCCTTTTTGAGGCCCCTTTGGATGAGTCGACTGTGGTCTTGTCTGACATTATTAATACGTAAGAAAATGCCTTTTTTTATACACCCAAAGAAATACGCGCAGAACAGCAGATCACATCGAGAAAGCAAGAAATGTTGGAAGATTATCATATTCTTCTATAACAAAAAGGATCATGTGGTGGTTCCACGTCTCTAACATAGTAAAACTCGCTTCGGAATGCGGTGTCCGATTCCCATTTTATGTAATCCCAACAATGCTTCCCCTGTATAATGCTTGTATGTATATGCAACGTCCTCTAAACTCCAAAAAGATGCCAAGAACCATTCTTGACAGAAAATCGAATCGTTTTTGAAAAAATCTCGAAAACTCCTCGCTGAGTAATGCAATAAACAAAGGTCATAAAAGTTTCCCATCTCCCCCTTCTTTTTTGGAAACGTGGTATCATAAGAACTTTTTGGAACAGATCCTCCTCCATTAATATCCATTAAGTTGTTTTTACTTGTAAAAGTTGCTGCCATCTAGGCAACTGCCACTTGGGCTCGCATTCGCATGTCTTCGTAGCCAGGAAGCACACTGTTGCCCTGGAATCGAGCATCAGGAACCTGCATGAGGCGGGGCTGCAGGTGAAGATCGACATCGGCTTCTTCAGCCTCGGCGATGGCAGCGTCGAAAGAAGGAAGCTCATCGTCGTCGATGTGGTCGTAGGTATTCTCAACAGCCACCTGGATGGGGATGCTGAGGTTGATGTTGGTGTTCATGGGACCAACAGATAGGGTAAGGTGGAGGATATAAGCGCGGGCGCTGAGGCACGAGTAGAAGGTAGGGAGGAAGAGCTTGCTGTTGGAAGTGGGCAGGTTGAAAGGAACATCGAGAGTGGCGTAGCGGCGGACGTTGTACTTGCTGGCCTTTTTGTTGCGCTGGGTATCATCAGACTCAGATGTCTCTCCCTCATTCCAGAAAGCACTGTCATAACCAGAGTCCCGTCGAGAAGCAGGAGCTTCATCCTCCCATGTGAGCTGGGTATCGGGTCGCATGGGGACAGGGGTGGTGGTGGAATAAGTGAGCGATGGGGTGCCCTGGTGCTTGACGCGAGAACCCAAGTTAGGGAGCTGTGTCATGGGAGCGCTGCTGAAGAAAGTGGTTGCGTGGAGCTTAGCGCTAACGGAGTTGACCTTTGGAGGTGTAACATCCTTGGAGGTAGAGCTGAACTCAAAGTTGACCTTCAAGTTGGTACCGCTAGCGTTGAGGAAGTTTCCAGAGAGCATAATGGCACTGGGCTGAGAAGCCGTAGTGATGAGCTCGCCCTGCTTGGCAGAGAAGAGGTTCTTGCGGATAGGCTTTGTCTTGGACAGACAGTAGCGCTCATCCTTGGTGCAGATATCAAGAGGGGCGTCCTCGGGCATGGCAGGGAGAACCTTGACCATGTGGAAGCTATCAAGGGGCAAAGTTCGACCCTCCTCCTCGTTGTTCTTGGTAGCCACGGCACGGATGCCATATTCGATGTGAGCCATGTCAGGAGACTGATCGTTGCGCTCCCAGAATCCCATGGTAGGGGGGAGCTGAAGGTGGTGGTCCCTGATACCTTCATGCTCCACGGGGTGGTTGCATGCGCTGAGGGTAAGCTGGTGGGGAACAACAAAGTGGAAGGGGATTGTATATGTGCGGCCAGCCTCGAAGACACGATTGCTGGGGAAGTCTGCCGGGCTGAGAGGCATGCGAAGCTTCATGAAAGGACGAGAAGCGTAGTTGGCGCTGGAATATTGGCTGACAAAGTCAACACGAGTGTAGGCAGTGCCAGTGAAGAAGATGTCAAAGCCGTCATAAGCAACATCGCGCTGGGTGTTGATGATGACGTTTCCTGTGACCTTGGAGCCAGAAGTATACGACTTTGAGCTCCAGTGCTGGTCGAGCTTGATGTCGATGCCGGATTTGGCAGGACGGGGTCTAGTAGACCGAGGTCCGTTGTCCGATACAGGGTTGGACATTGTGATGATTGCAAAAGAGCAGAATGATGCTGATGCTGATGCTGATACTAATACTGATATGAGATTTGACGATATGATGGGAGGGCAAGGCCAGAGTCATATATATAGTATTCTATATAAAAACAGAAATGCGGCGGTACCGTACCCGTTACTTTGGTTCGTGCTCGAGCTTGCCCTGTCTAGGATGCTGAGGTGCTTACAGGGGGGAGGGGGGTTGATTGCTAGGGGTGTGCGCGCTGTAAGTTGGTGGGACCCAGGGAGCGCGTGCTCTTGTTGCTGGGTCTCGCGAGTCTGCAATAGTTGCTAGATCGTGGTCGAGACTTGAGAGGGTAGGTAATTTGGTGATGAGAAGGACAGCGCGTTTATACTGCGTTGTCACTGTTATACATCTCCTGGGGGTGCAAACGCTGACGACGACGTGCTTTAACATCACTCTGTCGACCCAAGGCGTAGGCCTTGTTCATCTTTCTCGTGTGATGGATGCCTGGCTGACATATCTACAACCACCAAAGTTTGAATATCGGAAGGAATGTGAGTTGGATGGCAGCCAAAAGCACATCATCCATCAGCCACTATTTTAGCCATAAAGGTGATCTGGAAAGGTTGGGGAAAAGTCTTTTTTGCTTCTAAATAAATCAACTCTAGAGGGGTGAAGAGTTGGAGAAGCCATCCATCAACAAGGGCTTCAGATTTGGAGTAAGTTGAGATGGGAGGGAGCACGGATTGCTGATCATAGACAAGATAACAGCATTTACATGTTTGCATCTTGCAATATTGAACACCTATGTACGATATTTGCTTGACTGCAGTCTTTGCTACGAGGTTTCCGTTTCCAGATCCGACCTGACCTCCTCGGAAGTCTTACCATTGCTGCTCTTCACGAAACACACCCAGAGCGTGTTTGAAGAGCTGGATCAAACACCAGACCCTCTCTTCTTACCTCAAAGATATCCACGATGAGCTCCATCGCGGTACCGGTACCTTAATGAGTCTCTCACTTACACGAGCGACTCGCACTGAAGAAAAAAAAATAGAAGTGGGGGTATGAGAAAAAGGCTTCTGAGCTTTGTGAGCCATCCGACCGGGGTTCGACAAATCGTGCATGACTAGCGCCGATGGTGGAGAAGTGGTTACAGGCTCTTCAGTGCCGAAGGGGTCCTTGTTTGCCTTGTCTTGCTCATTCCCGGCTTCTCCAACAGATCCCGTTCCTGACTGTGCGTGCGTTTGCAGCTGGGTCCGGTGCGACTGTGACCATCTCCAACAGCCCAGCTCAGAGGCTAAATAAAACATCCGATAGTCGGCTTCAGGTCTTTGAAGCTGCTTGACTTGATTAACTTTGGGTTAAGGTACGACGCTACGGTTTCTTGGCGCGGATGAGAATCTGTTGATCACCAAATTACCAAATCAAATCTTCGATTCAGGTTAAACTGTCTCTTGCAGCTCAGTCTCTCAGTAGAGATCCCTTTGAAGTAAACATTGGAAATGTTGTTCGGGATGCTCCGAAAAAAGAGTCATCATGGTGGCCAGAGCTGATCGGAGATTCACGGCCGGCGTCATCGGGTTACGAGAGTTAAGCATTGCATAATAATAGCAACGCATAGCACAATGCACAAGTAGGTAGGTATGGAGCTATGATTGACAGACAGGCTGCAAGGCACGTCCAGTCAGCCAGCCATGTTTCCATTTGTTCCATGCTTTCCATGCTTTCCATGCACTCATTGCATGGTTCTAGCAATTTCTGGTGTGAGCCGGCCCGTCTTCCAAGAGCCTCACCTTGACCCTCGCCCAGCTCCTCCCACCATCACAGCTCAAGCCATCTCCAGGCCGGAGCTACTATTCCTTTCGCCCTCCAAAAATGGGAACAAGATACAGATATCGAGATCTGGGACGTCACTTGCGCGGCCCAAATTCCTGATGCCTTGGATTAGGCTCTCGATGATGACGGTGAAATCACACAAACTGGGGAAGAAACAGAAACTGGAGTTGCAATGACTTCATGATTCCCCACGTTTTCTTTCGCCTTTGCAATTGTGATGCACCAAAAATTTCACTGAGGGTGCAAAGCAACATGAACCTCTACGGGTTGGTGTTAACCGAAAAACAAAAGGTGTATCTGGATGGAAATTCACGAGAAACCTGATACACCTCATCATCCTCTCTCCATCTCCCATCGCACCTCTCCGGACAACCGGCCGATGGTCTTTTTTCCCTCCCTCGCCCTTATGCCGTAAACCGGCGGTCAGAAGATGAGGGCTTGCTTAAGCTGCCGCCTTTCCGTGCCTAATACAGGACAGGCTACACCACGGAAACGTAGGCGAACATCGTGAGATGTTCTAGAGTCTAAAAGCCCAAGAGGGGGGAAGAGTCGCATACTGCAATTCCCATTACATGAGGAATTCCTGTTTCGACCTGGCGCATCAGAATCAATAAGGCCTGGCAATGGCAAATGCTGGGGTCAGAGTCTTAACCTAACCGTTTCGACGTCTGTGCCCGGTTCTCGAACCTGGAGTTTTGGTCTAGCTCGCCCGCGATTCCTAACTTTGACTCCATTCACTATTGAGTCTGACTCTGTCTTCGTCGACACGCAGATGTCGTTAGCCCTTTTCTCCTCAATGATATCCCTGTCAGGAAGGACGAGAAGGGCTGTATAAGCTTTGGAGAGGGGGGCGCTTTGCCTGGGGATAGCTACCTTTTAGTGAAGCCCCCCACGAGTCAACGTTGGCGAGAGGACCCTGAGTTCACGATTCGAATGGTTGCGTGGCAGCGACTCGTTTTGCATCGTGGGCTTCATTTTCATTTTCATTTCCCTTCCCCTCATGGTATTACAAGTATTATGTGTTATTGTTACTCACTGTTTTCACCACTCCGTTACACCCCCCAGTCCTTGACCCTCCCTCCCTTATCCCTTTCTCCTTCGTTGGCGGCTATTTTTTTCCCTTTTTCTCCAATTGCCCCTCCCACCATCAGTTGAGACCGTCCATGTCATCACGATGCCGCACGATGCCGCCGCCAATGGCCGATTTTAGACGGGCATCCCGCACCGTAACAGCAAACAACGTGTTCTTATTTAGGAAGCGTGGCTGGATAGAAATTCTCGTTTCGCCATGTCAGGGTCCGATATCGTCAGATGTCCCCAACTCACGAGTATCAATTAGGAAATCTCACAACTAGACGTGCATCTTTTACTCTGGGGAACGTTCCACGTCCCACTTTGTTCTTTTACGCAACAGAATCCTGCCACCACAATCACAGTCGTAGTAATTATGGGCTCTTGAGCTACCGGCAGAAGATCACGAACAAAGCATTCAAGCCCAGCCAGATGCGGGGTGAAGCAAATTTCGAGATAACATGGGGAAGCTCAGGCCGCTCTGCAGAAGTGGAACAGCCCATCCTCATGCAGAGTTTTGAAGCTACTGTAGCTAACAGAAACTGGAGATGGTGCTAGTCTCCGAAGCGATCTTCTCACCGTCTCCGAGCCGCCTTCGTGTCAGTTGGTTGGCTAATAGCCCTTGCATGCCTTCTCCTTTCGGCCAGGCACAAACTGTCTTGTTGATCTGAAGGTGTTGATCGTCGTTGAAACGCCAAAACACCAAGAATCAACTTCACGATAGTTGTACCAACTTCAACTCTGTTCCCATAGCTATCATCATACACCATTTCAGTGTTTTCAGCTCTCAGTTCAACCCTTTTCCTTCCCCTGCTTACCTTTTTCACCCCCCATCTTGGAGTCGGTGAGTCAAACCTTGACTCGACTCACACGTATCTCCCCTTTTTTCCTTCATTCCCCTCCAACCTCTTCGTCTTGAATATCCACCTTTCACTCAACCGGTCTCAATTCCGACATTGACACTTTCTTCGCTCTTCACGATAGCTACACCTAGCGATATTGCACTTAAGCTCAGCAGACCTGAAAAATTCTCTTCTTCCTTTGACCCACCATTAAACCCACCTGGGCTTGTGTTAATTAGGAAGCCAAGAGCCAACTCATTCAGCACAGGTCACTCTCGGTATGAGTGGCTTCACCTTGATCGCGATCCACTCTCCACGTTTCTATCGCGACATGACATTGCCGCGCTCAGGGCAAGAGATTGTGAGCCACTCGTGGAGGCACACGCAAGCTCAGACGTAGACGGTTTCTTGACCTTGATCATACCGAGGAAGCACCTTACACTCCACTGCCACTGCTCCATAGGGTCATATTATATGGCAAATAGTTTCTTTTCCATTCTCCATCTCTGACTCTTATGCTCATTCCATCAACCCGTAAACCCCCTAACTAATCTTTCCACTTTCCGGATACCGGAAACAAATTCACAGACAGCATCCATGTCATGTGCACTAATGAGGCTCTAACTGATTCCATCTGGTGATGCGTCGCTCACCCGCGGTCCACCTACTATGGATATAGCCGCCGTGCATGAAGATGCCCTAGCCCTGGGCTTTTTGCTCGACAAGTACCGTTTTAGGGGTCCAAGGACCATCCTGGGGCTTGTGCTCTGTCGTATCATTGGCTTGTAAAAGATCTGATGGTGGGTGTCCGGTTGCCGAGCAAAAGGCTTATTTCGTTGATCTGATAACATCGACCAGCGGTGGTGCTTAGTGAAATAGCGGCTCAGCTATCGATGTCGATTAGTGATTCTTATCCGTGATAGATTGAGAGCTTGTGGGGTTGTCTCTGATTCCGCCCCCTTGATGAGGTTCTCACCAGTCCATGTTCCAGTGGCGATATATGGTAGAAAAAGGAACAAGAATTTATTCATCAACCCACTCACCGCTATAAAGGGACAGTGTGAGAATATTCTGTAGTCATCATACTGTTTTTGATGATCACTATTAAGTCTTTGCCAATTCTCTTCGTCGGCAATAGTTCTTAAGATGAACCAAGAACCCTTGCTACCTAACTTAGGTACCCTAAACAGGAACATTCCCTAGCATACCTTAGTCAGAGCATCAATCATCAATACTCCAACAATAATGTTACAGTGCTGTTTAGATACTACACTTACTGATGCAGAGCCGTCATTACACATATGATTGCCATTGTCATGTAAATAAACTCTTAACATTAACACTTTTGGGGAGAAATAAAGCATTGACAAGTGTGCTAAGCAGATCTTAACAATCAGCGATGTTGATACATAAAGCGAATTGCACAGCATTATCAGCACCAAGAAGCCATATAGTAGAACTTGAGAGATCTCAAGTAGTAGATGGCAAATGATAAAAAATATAAGCCTAGGCAAGAATCTCCTTTTTAGTCCAGGAGTCCAATCTTTTGTGAGACATACCCTGAAATCAACTCTGAGGTGAGAATTCTTAGGAAGATAAACCCAAAAATAAGAGGTCAACGGACTTGATTTATGACAAAGGAACAAGAACCCAAGTTTGCTCCGAGGTTATCACTGAAATGTCAGGTATCACACAGAATACATTATGTGAAGGCATAGTTTTCTGGTTACAAGCTTTGTAATTCCTACGCCTAGACTTAGGCCTCGACCGTATAAATTTATCATAAAAAATATTTCCTGGACCTTGAAACCGCCAGGAGGAGATCAAATCAGCTTGGACTATTCTCGGGCACACTCGCTCGCTCCCCGTGGGAAAGATGTCTATCAAAAGGACGCACGACAAACCCATGATATCTCAAACTCACATCTACACCCGCTCATCTAATCCACAACTCTCATCACATAAAACGACTCATGCATACTCTAGTCGTGCCACGAAATGTACAACATAATACCAGCGCCAATAGCCACGGCCGAGAACTGAATGAGCATATTCTTCAGCTCTTTGGCCTTGTTGGGACCAGTTTCAAGAAGCTCGGGGATGACGGCAACGGTTCCAACATAGAGGAATGTACCGGCAGTGAAGGGAAGAAGCATATCGCCCCATGTCTACAACAAGTCAGCAGCTAATCCCGGATGTGAGTGTTTCTATAACTTACCAGGCTAGTTCCCCAGATACCCTCGTTACGGCCCATGGGGACGTCACTGCTAGGGCTACCGAACTCCTGAATAGCGATACCAATGAGCGTACCGAGGAGAGCACCCAAGGCAGTGATAAATTGCGAGCCCATAGCAGCTCGCTTAGAAAAGCCGGACTGAATGAGAAGAGCGAAATCGCCAACCTCGTGTGGGATCTCGTGAAAGAAGACTGCGACAGTAGTGGTAGCTCCGATGGTAGGAGAGGCGTAGAAACTGGCAGACATGGCCAAGCCATCGGTGATGTTGTGTGTAAAGTCGGCACTGTAAGTGTTAGTACAGTTCCAAAAGATCAAAGCCGTGAAATCAACATACATAAGGTTCAAGTAACCACCCAGCTTGACGCTAGGGTTGATTTCCTTCTCAGGCTTCTCAACAGCATTGGCAACAACAGCACCCTTGTCCTCGTTACCCTTCTTGCGAGACTTGACAAGACTATCCGTAGCATCAACAGCGGAAGAAACAGCCTTATCCTCACTGTGAGATTGAGCGTGCGCATCACCATGTGCATGGGAGTGATCATGACCAGCTCCGCCTGTAGCAATTCGTAGGCCCTTGTCCATAGCGACGAATGTCATAAAGCCCACCAATATACCCAATCCAAGCACAAGGTTACGGTTAGGCTCGACAAGTACGAACTTGACAGCCTCATCATGATCTTCGCCAACAAAGATCTCAGGGAGAAGGTGGAAAAGAGTGTCACCGAGAAGACCGCCCACAGCAAAAGCAACCATGACGGAAAGAGAAGCAGGATCAATGTTGGTCGGGCAGAGGGCGAGAAGGAAGTTTGGCGGGCCGGAGATGTAGAGGGTCGCAAGGAGGGCGTTTACGGCGGGTGAGCCAGGGAAGAGAACGGCGAAGAGGCGCGAGGTCATCGACGAGGGGGCAGCAGCATGGTGTGCGTGCTTTGCGGCATTGAGTTGCTCGACAATTGGGCAGGTCTGGAGAATTGAGTCAGCACAGAACGTTTGCAGGGAGAGCCAAGCTTGGTGTACCTGGAGTTGAGTATCGAGCTCCTCGAGACTCATGTTGTCAATATTGACATTGTTCACAGTCTCATCATGTTCGTGATCATGGCCCGCGTATGCAAAGCCGACAAGGAGCGCAAGGCAGACCGCCGAGCAAACGACGCTCCTACGAGTGAGCGCCATGTCTATATCTGTCCTTAACAAAGACAGCTTAGTTGTGTAAAAAGTAAAGAGAAAGACAACAAAAAACAAGGCAAAGGAACGAGTGGCCCTATTCAAGAAGAATAAAGCTGGACACAAGATGTCAAAAAGAACAACTCAACTTGACTTGTATTGTTTCAATCCAAGTCCAAGTCCAAGTTGAAGTTGAAACTGGGGACGAAATGGGGATATTCCTAGACTAGAGGCAGATCGGATAAGCCAGGGGGAGGGGCTTGAATCCCAAGATGAGTCGGCCAATGAGCACGTTGCACGCCCAGGGCAGCTGAAGGCTGAAGTATCCACCCTGTGCAGGGGAGCTCTAGAGCTACCTACACGACCTCATCAAGAAATCCAATCTGAAACCTGATAACCATATCTGTATCATCATAAGCTTTAGGATGATATTATCTAAATTAAGACTTAAATATACTAAATATGAGGAAGTACCTTCTAAACTATAATAATACTTCCTAAAGTAGTCCTAAAGCTTAGGTATTCTTGTTCATTTATTCATGTTAGTCACGCGATCAGATGAGATAAAAGTTCTAGTTGAAGATTACCACCTTCTGTGAAAGCTTCGTGTCAGACCTGGAACAGCTTTCCTACCTTATCGGCAGATTGCGAACAAGTTGGAGATCTTGATGAGATTAAGTAATTGGCCAAAAGAGCTCTTGTCTTCCTTCTTCATGAAGGTACGTACCTAGGTTAGTACCTTCTTCCATTGCCATTCACACCAACAGCACCTACCTTACCCGTAAGCACAAGTTGGCGATGCACTCCTTCCATTCTTCAATTTCAGCAATAACAACTGCAAGTTGACGATTTCTTCTCTCTTTTCTTCTTCAGCCATCATCATCACCATCATCAACAACAACGCCCAACCGTAAGTTAATCCTTGTATTTGCCCTACCTCTTGGTTTCTTCCCTTCATTTGTTCCTTCATCCGAGCTGTTACTGCTACCTCGCCATTTACTTCTCTCTCATATGCCCTTTATTGACTCTTGGCTTCCTTCAGACATCCCTCAAGCCCACCCAGGAAGGCTGGGGCAGAGGCCACAGCCACAAAGAAGAAGAGGTCTCGGCTGTTTTGTTCGTACTGCAAGAAGGCCAATCACA
>NW_023501624.1:0-8474 GCF_013396195.1 Fusarium tjaetaba | reverse complement strand
GAGAGAGTCTATCTATTGGATCCTGCACAGAATCAATAATACAACGTCAAACATACAACAGAAGGCACAAGAAGAGTACGGATAAGATTACTGTAACAGAACAGATATCTCGTAAGTGCACGACAGACAGAACAGACAGTCAGAACATGATGCCCACCCCCTCCCTCTCTCAATCAACCCTACCATCCACTCCCTAACCCATCCCCCATCCCAACCAAAAACTCGTTAGCCCACCCCTGGCCTGCAACTCAAATCCTGCCCACTCTGCTCATCCCTGCCCATTGACACCCACCACCATCCCAAAGAAACCAACAGACGGCCCATGCCTACGCGGCTCTCAACCTTGTAGCTCGCTAGCCTCTTAGTCCCATGCCGCTCAGGCCGGGCCCCGGTGCTGCCCTCACACCTCTCCAAGGCAGCGTAGGAAAGAGTTTTGTACCTTGGTTTTTTAATTGGGACCTGGGTGGGCTTGGCTTTTGGTCTTGGTTCTTGGGGGTGTTCTCTTGGTGCAATTCGCCTGCAGCGCAAGACTCAAAACCACCTGCTCCCCGCAGCACTCTTATCCTCGATTCCTTTCAGCATCTCCACCAGCTCTGATTGCTGTCGACGAGTTTATGACCACCGAACTGACTGACTGACTGACTCTACTTCAACAGACTTCCTCCTCTAAGTCTTTGATATCAGCAGCCTCCTTTTTCATTGTATTTTGTTTTTCACTGTTTGATCATTGATTGATTCTTGTCTTTGTTGGTTTCCTGTTTCATGCCGCCATCGTCCTCATCGCCATCATCATCATCATCATCTCGACGAGCCTCCTAATCCGACGACGACTCTTCTCGCATCACGTTCAACGGATCCCTCATCTGCTGTATCACTTCACTGTGATACCCTCAACCCAACCACCGCCAATTGCCGAGCTGTACCTTTCGTGGAATTCTATCTGCTCTGTTGCTGGAATATTGCCAGAGCATTTGTTTTTCTCGAGTCGTATCAGTTTGCCTGCTTATTTTTTGTTGGGGTGCGCATTGATCAATTTCATCATGTAAGTAGTGCACTGCACCTTATCGCCCGCCCACTGAAACCACCACCACTGCACTCACTGTACTCCCCTGTGGATGCACCTGGACCTCAGCACAGCACTGTCCTATTGTTTCGCGTCATCCTCTTATTGTCTTCCATCGCAACAATCGTCAAACAATTCAAAACAATCGTCATTCGTCATTTTTTACCTTTTGTCAACAGCCTGCGAAAACCTTTTTGCCATGAATTGTCCCCCATCAGCTCTTATCTTTATCCCACGTTTTTCGTCTAATTATGCATCGCCACAAAAATTCCCTGTTTCTTAACCATGCTAATCAGTGCCTTCCCCATTATTAGACCTGATCTCGATCACCTTTGGCGCCTGCCTTGATCTTCATCGCATACGCTAGGAGAAAGGAAAACCACTTCTCCGCGCAACTGCCCTTGAATCTCTCTCATCACGAGAAGAGAGCGAAAACCTCATTATTTACCTGGGTTACTTCTTTTACTTTATCCTCCACGTGGTGAAGCGAAGTTCCTGGCAAACGGCTTCCACGGAATAATCTCCTCCTCTCCTCCCCCCTTCTTCTCCCTCTAATCACAACACAACCCACCTTGGGAATGCCTTACACGCCACCCTCACATCGATCTCCCGCTTCGTCAGCCTCCGCATCGCCCGTAGCGAGTCGGCGGTCGTCGCTACAATCGAGCCCTCGACCTAGTCTGCCGCGATCCGCTTCATATCTTACAAAGCATCGACGAACACCTTCAGCTTCAGCCCTCAGCGATGGATCGACAGGGACGCTGACACCGCAGGGAACATCGGAGGATCTCAAGGGCATGGGCACAGCTGTTCCTTCAAGCGTGAGACAATCACCACCACCCGTCACTGACGAACGCACAATGCCTATGGGTGCCATCATCTCGCCACCTGATTCTGCTTCCTCCGGTAGCGACGACGAGGAGCAAGAACCACAGATTCGAGGTCGAAAGCTTGACAAGGCTCTACGGGATGCTGTCAGCCAGATCCCCATGCCACGTTCATCATCTCCTCCACGATCACAATTGCAGCACCAAGACAGCACAGAACATCTCCAGCTCCGCCGCAAAGATGGTGTACATCTGAGCTTCAGCACAAGCGCACTAGGCGATCTCGCAAAGGGCCGTAAGATGGGACACGTTCGATCAGCCACTGAGCCAAACGCTGGCCTCTCCAAGTCAGACGACAACTCGATATCAGTATCAGAGGAGGAGTCTGACGAGGACCTGCTTAAGAAGCCTCAGATGGTGCGAAAGAAGTCTGGTGAGCTAGTCCGACCTGCCCTCCGTCCTTCTTCCCGACGACGCCCCTCAAGCATGCCCGGTACCCCCATCTTTTCCAAAGCTGTTCACTTTGATTCACACCTCGAGCACGTCCGACACTTCTTGCAAGTGGACCGACCTCTGGCCGTGAGTGCTGGATCTTCCCCAATTGACAGCTACGAGAGTGATACCGAGTATCCCTTCCCTGGCAATGGCAAGCAGACTGCCCGCACCCCTCCTTTTGAGTGGGAGATCCTCACCACAAACTTCCCTCACGATTCAGCCGCGCGTAAGTCGTCGCCCGTGAGACTGGAAAAGGTTTGGCTCTCGGCCGACCAGAAGTCCCTTCTTGGCTCTGTGGCTGTCGCCAACATCGCCTTCTCCAAGGCCGTTACCTGCCGTTTCACTCTGGATTACTGGAAGACCACCTCGGAGGTTGCCGCTGACTACAGCCACGAAATCCGCCCCCGGGAAACGCCGCTGGGTCATGATCGCTTTACCTTTTCCATCAAGCTTGCTGACACGGCCAACCTCGAGTCAAAGACACTCTTCCTCTGCATCCGCTATACCGTCAACGGACAGGAGTACTGGGACAACAACAGCAGCTCTAACTTCCAGGTCGACTTCCGAAAGAAGCATCTGCCCATGAACGGGAAGAACAACTTCCAGGGCGCTTCTTCCCGACCCGCTAATGGCCTTCCCCGGAGTAGCCGACGCACCAGCAGCGCCAATGTCCCCCGACCCAAGTCGATGCCCGCTGGCTTTGGTGACTTTGGTGACGATGCTAAGCTCAACTTTGACCAGCCAATCCACGAGTATCTCGGCGAGTCTGAGAACAGCACCGGCGGTCTCCGTCTCAAGTCCAAGTCGGCTGGCAACCTTGCTAGCGATAACCTCTCCAAGGATTTCGGCTCGCCTAGCGGACTTGCCTTCTCCAACCGTTATGACTTTGGTGCTTCCTTGAGCGCTGCTGTCCAGGCCGCGAAGGACAAGGAGGCCTCTCAGGATAAGGATGGACTTTACATGAAGGCCAATGTCCGGACTCCCAAGCCCACCCTCACTCTCCCTGAGCCAGCCACCAAAGCTAAGAGCCAGTCTCCCACCGGAGCTACCTCTCCCAACTCGACCATCTCCAGCTCTTCATATGAAGAGTTGGTCAACAAGTACTGCTTTGTACGTGCCCCCGAAGTTCGCCCTGCTTCACCCATCGCTTCTGGTGCCCGTCGCCCATCCCTGATCCACCAGAAACTCAGCATCAGTCTCCAAGGCCTACGGGATGGCACGGCGACACAGAAGCAAAATGAAAGAGTCGGTTACTAACAGTTGTTCGTGTTGCAGTTTGGATCAAAACAGTCGAGTCCTAACATGAAGGACGGTACACTCAGCGGTGCCCGCTTCGACGGTGCTGCCGGCGGAAATCACCACCGCCGCAGCTATACCACCTCGCTTGGAAGCCCGAACGGAAATGCCCATCACGCCGGACCCGCAGCTCACCATACCCTTCAGCTGCACGGCGCCATGAGCCCTCCTTCGGGTGCTTCAACACCAAAGGATGCGTTTCGTGCCAACAGTACTTCGCCTTCACCGAGACCTTCAGCCACGGCTAGGTCGGCCTCACCCGCCTTCGTGTCGTTTGATGCTACACCATCCAACGATCTGTCGTACCATGTCCAGCAACAGATGATGGATCGGTTTCCCTGGTCTGATGGACATGCTGCTACGGCGATCCGAGGATAGAATCGCAACGGCGACCGTGGAATGAGGTTAGACTGTTAACATCCACCAGCAACACAACATCAAGAGCAACCCAAGATTGCATTACTATCTTGATATCTAATTACCCTTCAACACTTATGGGACAAGACAACATTATGATTGTCGCCCAACATCACTACTCTACCGGCTGTTTGATCCGAAACAGCACAGCCCTTTGACATACAGTCACTGGGTATGCTTTCACGGCTGACGGCCACAATTGTTTGGCGTTACGGTATTGGACTTGTGCTAGCCTGGCATGGCAAGCCGGGCATCCGCATCGGAGTTTGGGAGCCATGTTTACCTGCGAGTCCTGATTTCCTCGTTTGCTCTTGCGGAATATCACCCGCTTCTGTTTTACTCTTGTTTTTTAATCGGAACTTTCTGGCCATCGTCACCGCTCAACCCTAACGCTTGCTTCACGCCGTTGAACGGACAGAGACATGCTTTAATGCGGGTTCTGCGAGTGACGTGACAGACCATTGTGTTTTATCTTTACGTCTGCAGATAGTTGAGCGAAGCCTGGTTTTACGCGTGTCACGAATGTCTCCGAGGCGCATGCCTAAACGATGACTTGATTGAATGCGAAGACTGTATAATGGCGAATGGACAGGACAATTGGGCATGGATTCAAAAAAGTTTGCCTTGCGATGAAAGGAATGCAATGCGAAGGATTGTGTTTGGAAGGGAGGAAAGGAGTTGGGTCAGAACAGATATAAATTATACTATACACTACAAAGCTGCCAGAATGCAATGCAGGTACAGCTCAAGAGAATCATTTGGACCTCTGACTTTTATCCATGCTGTGATGTGAATGTGTGATTGACTGTAATGATGAAGGGCAAGATGGGGGTTGAGGGACAGACCGTCAATGGCTTGTTATTTTCATCCATGACGAAACTGAAGCGGTGAACACAAAGACGTCTAAATTTAACTTCTTCCGACATGACGATAAACTTCAATTGAGTCTCTTTTCGTACCCAAGATCGAATATCCATTCCTCATTCCGGAGAAATTGTTTGGCGAGCATCCAAGCCACGCACCGTAAGCTCAACGAGGCTCCTTGATTGGCCGGCTCGCCAACAAACAGTCCCATCCTTTGTTCAGCCTTACAGGCAATGCCCTGGCCGTAAGCAAACACTCCTAAATCAGAATGAAGCAGTGGATCGCAGAGTCATCAGTGCATTATATTGTTCTCTTGCTTCTGGATGTGATTGGTCGGGTCGCCAATCATGGTTGCGATACTCAATTGAGAGCAATGAAGCAGGCTGGGAGGAAAGAAAACACAGGACCTCGATCCTAAATGACAAAAAGATTTAGGTAAATTTATTTATATTCAGTATATTCTTACTAAACTTAGGATAACTTCTACCGAGTTTATTTCGACACCCTAATGTAAGGTTCGCCGTTTTCTTGCCCCCAGGGTCGTGATGTGTTTCATGGAGTCTGAGCCTCTCTGATGATGAGCGATTGGCGAGATGATGTTGATCAATGTTCTGGGATTAATCCGTATAAGAGCGTGGGTTTATCGCTGGGAAAGAGAAGGAGTATCTATTCATCTCGTACACTCTTCTCTTTTTGTTATTTCGCAATGAGGCTTTCAAAGAATCTTGGTCTGGTGTTTGTGTCGTTGGTGGCGGCTCAAGAGTGGGTGGCTGGGCCAAAGGGTCTAGAAGTCGTGTCGTCCAAACTGTTTAATGGCGCTGAGATTTCGTACAAGAAGGTAAAGGCTTCAAGCCTCTCAGACGGTGGAGTGACTAACAGTCGAATAGACTTCTGTTTGTGAGACTACTGAGGGTGTCAGTGCTTACAGCGGTTATGTATCGCTTCCGAAGAGTTTACTGCCTGATTTTCAGCATTGGGATGAAAAGCAGAGAGCTCATCTGTTCTTCTGGTACTTTGGTACGACACCTTACCCAATTTCATGTAATTTATATACTGATAGACCACAGAGGCCCGAAACAATCCCTCTACTGCCCCAACATCAATCTACATAGGCGGCGGTCCCGGCTCATCCTCCTTCGACAATACAAACGGTTTCCCCTGCTCCGTGAACGCCGACTCCAACTCAACGACCCTAAACGACATATCATGGAACAAGCACGTCAACATGCTATACATCGACCAGCCACTGGGTACAGGCTTTTCGTACGTTGATCTAGTCAATGGAACGTTTGATACCCTCACCCAGACGTTTACGCCGGTGAAGGGGGAGAAAGTGCCAGAGACGAATGGGACGTTTTTGCAGGCGACTTTTGACTCCGGGGAGTTGGAGACTGTGCCGAAGACAACGATGAGTGGTGCTAGGACTATGTGGGCTTTTGCACAGGTTTGGTTCAATGAGTATGTCTACCTGTCAAGCTGTGTTGGGTAGGGCTAATGAGTTAGGTTTCCGGAGTGGCACACTGAGAATGATGAGATATCACTCTGGACATCTTCAGTAAGTCCCCCCACAACCTTGACTTACCATCGCTAACATCTTTAGTACGGTGGCTTCTACGGCCCCAACTACTTCTCTTACTTCCAAGATCAAAACACCCTCATCTCCAACTCCAAACCAACCTTTAAAAACGCTACGATTCTTAACCTTGCGACTCTGGGTCTTCAAGAACCTGGCATTGACGCACGAGCTATGGCGAAGGGGTACCCTGAGTACGGTCATCATAATAACTACGGTCTTCAATTCTTTGACGATAAGACGTACAAGGGTATGCTCGAGCAGATTGAGGAACCAAAGACGGGCTGCTATGCGTTGACGGATAAGTGTCGTGCTCTCGTGGCGGAGGGCGACCCTGAGAGGTTCGGGAATAACGAGACTGTTAATGAAGCTTGTCTTGCGGCGACGAATTTGTGCTTCTTTGGGATACAGGGGACTTACCAGGCTACCTCCGACGTGCGCTCTCCTCCCCATCGTTTTATATGGCATGTACTGACTTGAAACAGCGATCGCCTTTTGACATCACGCACTCCAACACCACGCTCTTTCCAAAGCCTTACATTGAGAACTTCTTCAACCAACCTTGGGTCCAGCGCGATCTCGGAGTTCCGCTTAACTTTACCACTGGAGTCAATAACATTGGTAAAGTGTGGTTGGGACAGACGGGAGATATCATGATTGGGAGTCTTCATGCTGTGGAGAGGGTTATTGAGCGGGGTGTCAACGTTGCGTTGATCTACGCTGATCGCGACTATCGCTGTCCTTGTAAGTTCTCACAAAAGCTGACTACAGACGATTGCTAATTAGTAAAGGGTACGGCGGTGAAAACATCAGTCTTTCACTAAACTTCCCCTCTGCTCCTGAGTTCCGCTCCGCTGGATACACACCCATCAAGACGAACTGCTCCTACACAGCTGGTTTCGTCCGCGAGCACGGCAACGTATCATTCTCACGAATTTTCGAGTCTGGACATGGTGTAGCGGGGTATCAGCCCGAGGCGCTGTCTGTGATCTTCAACAGAGTCATGTCGCGACGGGATTTAGCGACTGGAGAAGTTGATCTGAAGAAGCATAAGGGATACAAGACCAAGGGACGTAAGAGTGTGAGGGGTGTGATGAATAAGGTTCCTGAGTCGCCGGTGAATATGTGCTTTGTTAGGGATGCGCCGTTGAGCTGTACGGATGAGCAGTTGATGGCATTGGCGGTGGGTGAGGCCAAAGTTAAGGATTGGGTTGTTGTTGAGCCGAAGGGGAAGAAGCCTAAGGCTATGGAGGTCGAGAGGAGGGGACGATTTGTTTGAGAAAATTGGGAGATCAATTGATTGGGATAGATAAAGATTCACTTCACTTCACTTCTATTATTATTGTTTATTATTTATATAGAGAATTATTGACTTACACTGATTGACTCAACTGCATGAAAGTGGATCGCAAGAGCTGACGTCACATGCCAACTCAGCTCTGCCAGCTCAGCCCAGCTCCAGCTCCTCAGCTTCAGGACCCCTCACTAACTAACCAACTCTACCCTCACACCTTAACCTTAGCTTCCTTTCCATCCCCATCACCAACTCTGCTTCTTCCCAAAATGTCCTCCCGCGGCGTCCCAGAAGTTCTCTTCAAAAAAGTAGACGAGTACGTCGACTCCCTCGCGCCCCAGATCCAACCCCGCATCACCTCCGAGCTCGAGACCTTTCAGCAAAAGACGATCGACAGCCTCGAGGATAAAGTCGTCGACGCTTTCCGCTCGCTCTTCAACAAAGATAAAGATTCCTCGTCTCGAAGTCCGTTTGATCTCAAGGATGATGCGCCTGATGCCTACGGTGGACAGAGTCTCCCGTTTGCAGATGAGTTGGCCAAGTTGACGAGGAGTTTTACAAAGATTACTGATGAGGCGGGGGATGATTTACGGGATATTTTCGATATTACGGAGGGGAGGGGCGCTGGACAGAGCGATACACGGT
>NW_023501623.1:0-3096 GCF_013396195.1 Fusarium tjaetaba | reverse complement strand
CTCAGATGAACACTCCATCCAGCCGCCCCATTTCTGCTCTCCAACATAGACCGTCATCTGGTTCGATGCACGAACAATATGGCTCGGTAACACCCCAATCTGGTACTCCAGTTCAACCACCGGCAGTGGCGCCACGTCCAGCAGAGCCTCGTAAGGGAGGTCTCAACATCATGTCACTGCTTAATGACGATCCTCCTCCACAGCCCAAACGTGTCAGTGATGTGACTAGCACTCCTACCAGACCATCACCTACTCCTCCGCCTCAGGCCATGGGCCGTACGCTCCCAGGCCCAGCACCGCCTTCTCAGATACGACGGGGCGAGGCAGAGTCATACTCTCCTTACGGCCGAGGAACCCCAGTAATGCCATCCCTCAAGCCAACATATGCGGATTCCCCTCAGCCTCAGCACATGGGTAGTTCGAGGGCGTCCATTGGGGTGTCCCTAGAAGCAGCAGCAGAAAGGGACTACTACAGACAGAATCCTTACCAACCCAGTAGCCATAGCCGAACGAACTCACCACAAAGTGGCCACCGATATGCTCCTCCTGGACCTCCTGGACCCCCTGGACCCCCGGGACCTCCTCAGTACCAGAACCAGGGGTATCCGACTTCATACGCTGCAACAGGTCA
Organism: Fusarium tjaetaba; assembly: GCF_013396195.1. NCBI lineage: Eukaryota > Fungi > Ascomycota > Sordariomycetes > Hypocreales > Nectriaceae > Fusarium > Fusarium tjaetaba. The sequence continues at coordinate 2,465 of NW_023501623.1, read as the reverse complement.
ACCAGCCCATGCCGGATCGCCAGGAGGGCAATATGCGCTTCATCCATCTGCCTCTCGGGCACGAGAAGTACCTCAAGGTGGCCGCGAGGCTTCATGGCCGCCGCCTCAGCAACCTCCTTCCGGCATGCAGCAGCCGCCTGGATGGGCATCTCAACAGCCACCAAATGCTCAACCCCCACCGCAGCAGCAACAGCAACAACCGTGGCCTACGCAACATCCCTCGTCCAAGCCTCAAACCCCAGCGCCATCTTGGGCACCTTCACAACCACCTTCACAGCCCCCGCCTCAGCAAGCTCACCATATGTCCATGAGAGACGATGGGCGTAATCCTTACTTTGCCAGTGGACCTGGCATGCCGCCGCAGCAGCATCAGATGCAAGGACGCTACCCACCAACAGTGTCACGTGGCCCAGAGTCAGTGCCACCTCCGCAGCCATACTCACGTTATGCTTCGACTCCTGGCCCTGGCCCGCCTCGAGAGATCCCTGGCCGCAGCTACACGCCCATCAGTAGTTACGACTCACGCGGGCCGCCCCAGCCTCCGCCAGGGGCACCGGTTTATCCCGGCCATGATACAAGAGATCTGCGGGGAGATCCTCGAGTTGATCCAAGAGATATGATGAGGGGAGCATTGAGACCACATGAGTACGAAAGGCCTCCACCAGATCACTATAGGAGGTAGATAAGAGGAAGCATCTAGGAGTACCATCACGGGTTTGGCGTAACTGAGGCGATGGGCTATGCAGCATGAGCGGTCTGAATTCCATGTAAACTCTATACCTACACTGTCACTGATTTTATTGTTTGGACAAGCGAAGTTAATAATGCAAGCAGACATAACCTGTTATCATGCTTTCTGCTGAACTGTTACTTTGATGTTTCGTCAGACTGTGTCGTGAGAGACTCAAGGGCTTCATGAGCCGACCCCACTAATTAGAGTGAATACCCACTGTAAAAGTAACCAAAGTAAACAACCCCGCCAAAACTTCCTCACACTGGGGTCAACGCGTTGAAACCAACGACAGACAATCTTCCATTCCATGGCCTTGAAAGTACACACAGAAATACATTCGTTATGGCTTCCCACTCAAGATCAGCATCCGCGATGGGCGGTCACGAGAAGACGTACTTTGAGCAGCAGCGCGAGGCTCTGATTGGCGAGATCGCAATGGCACGTCATGTCTCCTCATAGTCAATAAGTTGGCGTTTATGTTAACATTATGCTGTCCAGAGCTTTGAGCACGTCTTGGCCAACATCAACAAGTTGAACCGATCTCTCGAGGCAGTCACCGCTGTATGGACAACATTCCCTTTCAATATTGCCAAGCTAATTGAGATTGTTGCACAGGTCGGCAACGAATTCTCCTCGGTCGAGGCACTATGGTCGCAGTTCGAGAACGTCATGGACAAAGATGGCAAGGCTGAAGGCGAGACGGAACAGGCTGACCAGACGGAGCATCATGAAGAAGAAGGCGATACTACAGTGAAGCACGAGGGGGCGTGATGGGGGCTTTGGAAGGCCGTTTATGATACCCTGCGGAAAACGAATTAATGACCTAGTAATACAAGATCTCAAGGCAAATAATCACGAAGGATTGTCGGTCTTGGTATCACTAAGCATAGTGATTTGACATCAAGAAACTTTAGCACACGTCACTTACACCAGGAGCAATATCTTCGTCAAATCAATCTTCATTCTCTGTCTGATCTTGATCTGTCTGGTTCTGGTATCTACTCTGCCCCAAGACATCCTGTCAAATCTAGAGTCAAACAATCTGTGCCAGAGCCGGCTTAACTATCTTGATCTGGCTTCTTCAGCTCAGGGCGGCAATCATTGACTGACAGTCAGACAGTTCCCAAAAAGAAAATCAACAAATCAAACAAGCAGTCCTCATCTTCGTCCTTTCATCGGCATTCGGTATCCAGTAGGACTCTTCTGAGGGTTTCAGGCGCTCAATAACCTCTCGTGTCAACATTGTAGACCGTATAAGCAAAGCTTCACGCAGTAGTAATTGCTAGGTGTTGTCTCGACTCTTTGCAATATCGCTACAGGTCAGTCTCGTGGACAAACATCGCAGAGGGCAAACCAAGTATAAAGCAAACAAAAGGCATAACCAATAGCGCGCGCTCATCGCTGCGTCATGTCGTGTTTGGGTGTATGCCCATCTTGGGTATCATAGTATGTTTCATCATGATAGTTAGTCTTGCACATCATGACGAAGGCAATAGGTAAAGGGGGAGATAACTGGGTATCTGTGGGCGCTATATAGCTGCACCAAGTCGTTTATGTAGTAGGGGTGTTAAATGTTGGTTCCAACGTAGAGCGGACTGTTTAGATATCGTGTGGCTCTTGGAGATGTTGTGGTACGTAAGGTAAGGTGAGCAAGTAGTTTTGAGAGTTTCTCAGCTAAACAGGGGGTTATTCCTGTCAGATGTGCTTTGCAGTTCTCTCCGTAGTATATCCT
>NW_023501622.1:0-14567 GCF_013396195.1 Fusarium tjaetaba | reverse complement strand
AGCTCACAGCCACAAATCTCAACTGCAAATAACACTTCTAGCCCACAACTTAGACATCGATACCACGATGACTGACCAATGGCTACAGCATAAAGCTGATATGATAATAACCTAAATTATGACTCCTTGGCCGGCCTGGGAGGCGTATAAAAGGCTCCAATCCCTCGGCTTGATTGACTTGCGTGTCCTTTGGTGGAGCTGCATAGTGCTCACGTCTCTTTGGCGTGCGTTGGCTGGGATGTTGGCAAGAAGCCTGCTCAGCTACCGGCCTAGACACTTCCAGCCAACGTGTTAGCTAGGTACCTTAGCAAGGTAGTGAAGCAACTGAGGCAGATGAGATTATTTAGGTTGGGTGGCGGCCTCAGGCGGTAACATCTTTGCGGAATTTCAGTTTAGGTGCCAACCAGTGTCAGAATTTTATGCTTTATTTATTAACTTCCAACTTTCGATGATCCTTTGAAAAATCACTCCAACATCCCCTGAGCTCTCACTATAGGTCAGTGGTTCAGACGGTTTGGTGGCTGATGAGGAATAAAAACGGGAGAAGAGTAGCGGTGGATTATTGTTGAGAGTAGTGAGATAGAATGAGTGGTACCCTCGACAAATGATCATTATGCGAGGCTTGGTCCGTACTGCGTGCGGCCTTTGCGGCGGCTCAATGAAGGTGTCTGAACAATGTGAATTTGTGCAACCGCCTTTTCCCATCGGCCCGGCCCATACAGTTACAGTTTCCCTGACTATGACCATGGAGTTCGAGATAGATAACAACGGCGTGCTCCTGTGTCGAAAGCCAAGTTGCGATGCAAGTGATTATCTGGACTACCTTACTGGTGGATAGTTGCTGCATGGCGAGCTCTGTGGTATCAAGCACCTTGCTTTCATCCAAGAGATACAGTCACAAAAACGGGCGGATCAGTCTTCGAAGCCTTGAACATCTCCAGCATGAGAAAGCTACCTAAAGAAATACTAAGCATAATTCGCAGCTATTGAGACGCAAGTATGAGCCAGCGGTTTCGAAAGGTGTCTGGGCTGGACCAAAGATTCCCCATCGCTTCACCTTTTGTCGCTTCCACTACAGACAGTCTCAGCCTGGAAGCGTGGTGGCCTGGTCATGATTACAGAAACGGCAGATATGCTACCAGTGATGCGCCTGACTATACCTTGGACTCGTGCGATATCCAAGAGAATTCGTCGTACTGAGCAATAGTCAGTGACTTGGGTCTACGTCCCGCTGGAACGCATCGATCGCGTAATATATTCAAGGATGAACTTGGTGGCTTTTGTGTTGGTTGGTATCTTGTTCGAATACCAGAGCGACGCTCAACAATTATTTGGGCAATGCTGAATAGGCGTTTACCTTTTCAAGCATTGTACGAAACCGACTCGTATCTGTTTGCGTCGACGCACTTACAGCGGGCCGATCCGGAACCCCGGCTCGCTTACGAGCAACCAGTTAAAAACATCAGTGGAAATAAGCATGATCACGATGAGCAACAGGATTGAATTCCGGCTCAGCTGTGAAGAGACTAACTTGGCAGTGATTCTAGATTGTTTAGACAGGATAGAGGGAGTAACATATTAGTTTCGGATACTTACGGTCAAGCGGTAAGTTGCGTGTCAATGTCTCTTCTTATTGGCCTTCTGCCCACGAGGTCGACGCGTCGAATATCATTTTTATTATCTATTGGTAGTTGCTGCGAGGGGATAGCCCCAATTTAAGATTCTGCGACTAGAACGTCACGCAAATCCCCAAGCTGAGCGGGGATCCATGCAGTAGGACTTGGTTGCGAAAGGATGACGACATCTTCTATATTGAGGCCTACCATGCATATTGCAATTTCCTTGACTTGTGCTTCCTGAGCGGTCAGAAGAATGTATTGAGCTATCTGACGTCAAGCATGCCGATTGGTGATATTATATCGGTAGTGTATACCACCTCAGAGGTGCAGGTTATGCTCTGCCCCTCATTTGGCATAACGTTACGTGCATGCGGCAACGTGGCGGGCGGATCGAGTATATAACAGCAGCGCCCAACCCCTCGACTCTGTCTGGTATAATTAATCTCCTCAACCCTTTCTCCCAAGGTACCTTGTCCACATCTTCATCTCCTGCCAGGGCTTTATTAGAAAGATTGTTGTAGAGAATGGAGGTAAGATACAGGGCCACCATTTCAAGTGTTGAAACGAATACTAATTTATTCTTCGGGGACACAGAACATCCCCTATGTCGAAGTAGTCCTCATACGACACGCAGAGGCTGTATCGAACGTATTGGATGACAACAACGGAATTGGTGGCTGCGAGCTCACAATTTCCCAGCTCCGAGCAGTATCCGAGCGTTTAAGCCAAAACATAGAACCAGACATAAAGTTTAGGACTGGCGACTTCCTTCCAGATGGCCTCACACAATTCGGAATTAGCCAAGCCAGAGACTTCGTCCAACTCGCCATCAAAGCTAACGAAGGACGGATTCCTAATGTGTACTACGTCGCGTGCTCCCCACTATCAAGAGCAATCCAGACGGCACAGCTCTTGATGGACGCCTTAGATATGGTGGATGAAGGGGGAATACTCTGCCATCCAGGACTGAGCGAACTTACTGGGTGGCCTCAGGATTTCGAGGCTTGCACTGACGACAAAGGGTACCGAAGGTATATCATGCTTTCTGGCGGCAACACGGATCCCGGAAAGATTGTCAAAGAGGAGCTTATCAACACCGCTGGGTGTTCATTGTTCGACGGGTCCTCTTGGAGCCCTCCTTCAACTCCTCCCCTCGAAGCCCCTTCAAAGGAGTCTTTAAAAAAACGCGTACAGGATGCCCGCCAGTGGCTGCAAGAGCTAGCGGCACAGGCCCTAAAGAAGCATCAAGAGGCCCAGCGACCTGGTCCAGCAAGAATCGTGGTCATAACGCATGGTGGTAATATGCAGTTCTTGACTGAGAATAGGTACTGCGACTATATAATGAGTCCTGGCCACAGTGGACTAAAATGGGCCGGGACAGCTGCACAGCGGAACCTGGACATCAATCTCTATAGGTTCGACAAGCACCGACTTGTGGAGCTCCCTTACAACGTGGAATTTAGCCGACTCTTTGGGAAACACTACCGCTGCATGGAAAGAGAGAGGTTGACGCGCGAATGGCCCAAAAATGAAGACCAAGAAGCAGACCATATGGAATTCATTCGCAACTCCTTTGAGGAAACTGCGAGACTGGATAAAGAAGTGGCTGACAGTATTTTCTCCTGGGTTGGGGTTGATAATTTCTTAACTTCTATCGCGGGTACGCAGGACGAGTGATGAGTCCATAGGCCGGCGTCACTGTGAAGCCAGGAAGAAGCCCTGAAGGGACTAGGGGGTTATTGAGTGCCTTTATTCTCTGACTTTTTAGTTATAATTTCTCCCCTAAAATGACAAGTCTTTGTATCTGACTACTGCTGGTTGTTCACTCCTGAGTTCCCAGCCTATCGATTTAATAAGAGTCTCTTGCAAAAGGACTCGCTGTGGCTCTGTGAGTCGCGGACTCGCTCCAAAGGACTGGCAGTCGTCGGCTGTCAACTTACCGGCGGGACGTTACGCTCGATGCCTTCATTTTGAGCTTCAGTCCTGTTCCTTATCTGAATGGAAATCGTGCTTTTTGGAGACTCTACAATTGGCTCATTGCTCTAAACTGAGTTCATGTGGGCGGCCAACAGCTCAGAGACAGGAGTCTTTGCACAGCCCGAACCATCACGTTTTAGGTTCCATATGTTGTTTTGGACTTTTAATTCAAGGCTACACTTCTCAAAATTGAATATGGCCATATCTCTACAGGCTTCGGAAGGCCTAGAAACCATGCAGTCAGTAAAAGAATGCATTTAGGTTGACAAGGGCGCCTCACGAGGTATTCTCAACGCAGGCCTTAAGATGTAAGGTCATGTTATCTGTAACCCGGCCTATATGTCAATCGGCTCAATTTCTAAGAGAGCTTCTTGAGTTAGCCTTTGAGCATCAGCAATATCTTGTTTACCAACTTGGCCGAGAGCCAAGCCCAGAACTCGGGTCTCTATATCTTGTTAGCGATGTTTGTACTTGTTTCGTTAACGTCATACCTTCAAGTGCTGTATATATCAGGAGAGAAAATAGCGCCGAAACCGCAACATTCCTGTTCACTCAAAGCCAAATAGTGCTTGGTAACGGCAGCCAATGCTATTAACGATACCAACTGAGCTTAATGTTCTGGTTTGAAGGTAGTATAACTGCAAGAGTGCAACCAAAGAAAAAGCATTCTCACCTATAGCCCACAACACGAAGAAGATTTCACCTTGACTTTGGGTTTTGGTAACCTCATCTAGTGCCGCCAGATAAGGACAATGAAAGTGTTTTTAAGGAGGCTAGGCACCGCCTCGCGCGCCATTGCATGTAGTCGTATCTCTCATATGGTAGCCAATAGTTGGATGAATTTAGCGTGAATGATCGAGTTTGTTTCTATAACATGTATGGCTTTAGACATTTATTCTCTGCACTTTGTGGTGTAGGTGAAACGTCCTCATACTCCAAATACCAACAGAATGTATTTATTGAATATATATCATTAGATTTGTCAGGTGCAAGACACGCACGACATACGATTCCTTAACAATTTATCCAACTGTTTTAACGACCAAGTTAGACAATATGTTCGCGGCTCATAGGGTTACCGGCAGCATCGTACAAGTCCACAGTACAATGATTGCGACTGTCACTTCTGCTGGTGTGCCAACCATTGCTTGAAACAAGATTTGTCATTCACCAAAAGCTGATAGTTATAGTCCTAACTTACACAACAAACAGCGCGTGCAGCCTCCCGTGGCAGGGCTGACTGGACCAATAACGCGACGGCACCTTAGTCATGCAAGTATCAAGTCAAAATGCGTTGCCTGCTTCGCCCAGTGCTAGATTCTTACGCTTTGTTCATCAACTTCCAACTTTCAATGATCCTTGGAAAATCAATCAAACGCCCCTCTGAGCTCTTCTTGTTTTTCTGCACAACTCTCTACTGTTTTGCACAGAAAAGCCATGAGCACATCACCTCCGCCAACCCCGCCTTCGAGGGCACCAGGTGACCAAGAGCGCCGATTCAAGGATATTACGTCGCCTTGCGAATGGATAGAGGACTACCGCCCAGGCGGATTCCATCCTGTACACCTCGGTGATTTATTCAATGATGGCCAGTTCAAGGTGATCCGGAAGCTTGGAGAGGGTGCCTACTCAACTGTCTGGCTTGCACATGACCTGAGGTTAGCTAATTAATACTATCCTTCATATTAGTCACCACCAGCTTATAATATTCTTAGAAACTCTCGCTACGTTGCCCTCAAGATTCTTATCTCAGAGACTACAGAAGAGACCAGCCACGAGTTGCATGTCTTGCACCATCTTGCCAAGGTTGGGTCCCAGGATAGGATTGGGCATGTTACTCAACTTCTTACAGACTTTGAGCACAAAGGCCCAAACGGCATCCACAAGTGCCTTGTCTTTGAACCTATGGGCCCATCTGTCAACTCTATGGTATACGAGTTGCCCCAGTTCAAACCACGCAAATATGGAATGAAGATTCGCTACCCCCCTCAGATAGCGAAACGCATCCTCCTGCAATCTTTGCAGGGGTTGGAATTCCTTCATGAGAATGGTGTTGCGCATGGAGATTTTCAGCCCGGCAATATTCTATTCTCAGTCCAGTCTATCGATTCCCTTGACGAGGCGTCCCTCCGCCAGGAAGAAAACGTCCAGGCAAAGTCAATCTCGCCTCCTGTAGAGAGACTTGATGGCAAGCAAGACAAATGGGCGCCGCGATATCTCTGCCTTGCTCAACCATTAGCACCCTACGCGAGCGTTTCCGAGAACCTCCGGGTCAAGCTATCTGATATGGGTGGTGGTAAGTCCATTCTCCTCTCTTCAGATCCGTTTCTAGTTGAGATGAGACTTACAACGAGTAGCCTACTTTCTGAACGATCCTCCCAAGAAGCCTATTACGCCGCTCGGCCTACGGGCGCCGGAGCTTGTTCTCATGGGAGAGGTAGACAAGTCTCTCGACATCTGGAGTTTTGGTTGTCTTGTTTTTGAACTCGTCACCGGCCAACCTCTCTTCTGTGTTCCTGCATACAACCACAGGACCGAGGAAGATGATAACCATATTCTTGAGCTCCAAGCAAAGCTTGGCCCGCTTCCTGATGAGCTCTACAGCCGCTGGGAAACCTCTTCGCGGTACTATACAAAGGACAGGAAGCTTTATAACTGCCAGCTTGGTGGCGTTGGCGAGGGTGAAGAGCCACTCATGCTAGAACAGACTTCTATGGAGGAAGCCTTCGACTTGACAAACCCGGACTTGACTGATGAAGAGGCAGAAAAGGTCAAGAGACTTGTCCGTCGGATCCTTCAGTATGATCCTTCTAAAAGACCCATGATCAAGGATATTCTATGCGACCCGTGGTTTGCGGAGAATTAAACCCCAGAACTAGAGAGGTAGCCATTGACCAGATGTTGGTGTGTAAGGCATGCAATGGTCTGCTATTCAACACCAATGCACACTAAAATGGTATCTATAGAACATTCAATAAAAGGGTCATGTTATATTGTTAGTGTCTACAGAGATACGTTTGGAGTGTATTCATCTTTCTTATGATTATCCTATGCGGTATCCTATACTGGATGCTCCCATGCCATTCGATGTATACTGTAGTCTGGTGTTTGTTGCGCGGCCATTCACAGACTTGTCCTTTGGAACAAAATAGCGATGTGATACAGATTGTATTGAAGCCAATGAAACCTCTGTACTGCATGTCTTCCGAGACCAGTAGCCTATCCAAACGTCTAGTATCTGGTCATTTGCAAGGCTATACAGGCTATCCGCGTCTCAGAAGCCACCATTCACGGTCATCGCTGGCCGAGCGATCATAGGCCGGCGTCATATGATACTCCTATGGGTGGCGTCAGGTTGTGCTGGTCCTATGTACGCGCAACATCTCTATAGCGCAACCGCCGGACTCTAAATTGCGGCAGTGCAATATAGTGAAAGACCTCGCAAAGTGTGTCTGAATGTTCAGTACTCCATACTAAGCTTGCTGATCTTAGCAGATACATGGCACAGTCGTGGAATTGCCACCAGCAGTTAAGCCCAGATGACATGTGTGCCCTCGTTACAGAGCCTTTTCAATCCCACAGCCCCCGGCAACGCCGATGAATGTGATGACCACTCACACCTGGGTCAGATTTCTGCCTTGATCGGACCTCCACCGCAGAGTCTACTGTCTAGCGGCCAAAGAACTTCCATGTTCTACAAACTCGACGGTATGTGAGGCGGACCCTGAGCGACCAGATGCCACTAACCCGTGTGTGTGTCCAGGCGAGCTCAAGAATCCTGGACTTGTCCCAACCCCTGGCGATTTCAGCTTTGAGAATACCATTGGTTGCTTGGGCGGCGAGGAGAAGCTGAGGTTTATTCGATTCATCAAGAGAATGGTGAGGCGGAGTCCAGAGGAGAGAAGTATTGCAAGAGAACTGCTTGATGACCCGTGGTTATATGAAGACTTTCCCCAAGATTAGAACAGCAGGCCGGAAGGGTCGTCGTCTCTGGTGAGCGCGATATAACTGTTGGTGTCGGGATGTGAGAGCATTGCGTATAGCAAATGCAACCCGACCAAGTCGGCAGGACAGGAGAAGCATCTGAAGATTGATAGATATAGACTCCTACCAGTAATGATCGGTGTAGAATTGAAGCTGACCTGTTTGGTCAACCGGGTCTGCCCAGCAACAATCCGCAGAGCTACATTTCGCGTTCATGACTTAACTAGAGAAGGCCTTTAAGAGACTTTATTGGAGATCAAATGATACTGCCTGATTTCCATCACCATTATGTATAGACAGCCGGTTTCTTGGGGAGATATCTCGTCTAGTTGGCTCAATCGTGACGCAGCGCTTCATGCCTAGACATGAAAGTACCCTCCCAAACCTGCAAATCGAAAGCTATATAGGTTTCAATACCTTTATATCAATCTCCAACATCCTTTTTAGTAGCGACAGTGTTTTCAGGGCCGCAGCCTGCTTGTTGCTCTCGTTATCGCCGAGTTACAGTCCAGTCTACGACAGTACACCAATCCAAGACGCAAATGCCCAAAATCACAAAATCCCAAACCTCCGAAATACCATGCTAAAATAGCATTTCCTGGGTCGCTCAAGTCTCAAATTTCATTAAAGACTATTATCAGATCAATAGAAGCATTATTGGCGTGAATATCGTCGAAAAGCAAATCGAGATTCTGCGACTGCCTACCCTGTTGTCCGCTCTGTCGTCGATCGATCTGGCCAACAGAAGGATGCGTCGCAGAGCCACAACTCAAGCGAATAGTGAGAAATAAGATTGCTAAAAGTATCGCTAAAGCTTTTTACACCGGTAGTACACTCTGTTTCAATTGTATTTGTGTTGGAACTGTGATTGTTGACGTGTTTCGAAAGGACGGTTTGGTGTCCGACTCTCAAGACTCAAGGACGTGTCGCAAAGTCACAAATGACATAAATACTACAATATTATAGAGTCCATTCAATTATCAGAGCCCATTAAGATAGGAAAGACATTAATCAGAGCCATGAATGTACTGTTGTGGTCGCAATTGTGTAGTTGCGATTAAGCAATTGACGACAGGTGTTCAACCGCAAGACCAGACGCGTATCGCAAAGCCACAAATGGCATAAACTGCAATAACTGATAGTACTACATTTTTAAATAGAGTCTATTATTGCCTATACGATCTTGATTTGAGTTGGAAAGGCATTGGCGCCGCCATTATCGCCGAGTTTCGTCCCCGCAGTCGGCGATCGCTGACCAGGACAACGCTGTCGCAGAGCTCCAGAACTCGAGAATACATTGCTTGATAGCAATGGACCTAATAAGAAAGGCTTTGTCTCGCGGCGAGCGAGTTAATGCAAGATACAAGTGCGTTGTTGCTGGCGGTATCACTGGCGTCTCAAGCCCAGAGTCTGCGACGGCCCATTGAAGAAAGCGTTGTCGTAGAGCAGCACACTACAGAAAGAACGGGCCTCAGTGCAAGCAGTCAAAATTGTAACGCAATCTTGCATGTTTGATCTAATTGTTGAGGCCTCAGAAGCATTATGGTAGTCATCATCGCGGAAATGCAAGCGAACAGTCTGCGACTGTGTACCCAAAAGATCATTACCGCACGGTGTCATACCGCAGAAACTGCATCTATTATTGCCGGCAGATCAATCTAAAATTATTAATTTATCGGAATTCAGCCGGGAATACTCTATAAAGACCTTGTTGCTGTCAGGATCGCGGACTTACAGTTAAGCATCTGCGTGGATTCACCATGCTCGCGACGAAGCAGTCAACACCAAAGGCCCAAAACAGAAAACGGCAGAAATTGCTAGGCTTATGAGCATAGTATCAATCCCTTGAGTCTGGAATTTAATTATATGTCGTTATCTAAACAAAAATAGCGTTATTGCTGCTAATACGGCTGAGTGGCAGCCCTGCATCTCAAGCCCGTCTACGTATCGATGAAGAGTCGTCCAACTTCCACAATAATGAATATAATGTGATTAAGTGAGCGATAACTGGTTACGGGTCATTGATTGAGTATGTCTATGCTCAGAAAAGCTCAGTTTCTCGTTGGGATGCCCTGTTATGATGTCCTCGTTCCCGCTCTGTTCGCTTCAATCGCTACAGGAATGACAACAGCGCACGTCGAGCTGAAGGCCTAATCCTTTGCCTCTCACATTTGAACATGTCGCATGGCTTGTAAGGGAATGTATACACAGTCTTATCCCCAATCTAGAGCTGCGTTATTATTCCGTGTGTCAAATGCGCAGCTCTGAGTTACTGGTGATGTCCTCAACGCTGATGGCTGCGAGGATGGCGATAATGAGATGTAGTACACAAGACTCAACGGGCTACTTAAAATAGAGGGCAGCAAGCCCCTGAGTAGTGGTGTTTGACAGCTGAACCGTCCTGTTGTGCTCTCGTCGCGCAATCAGCTGCTCAAACATCAATTGGCAATGAGACACTCCAGCATCTGCACACGACGAGCACAAGACCAATTCTTTTGGCTGACATGGTACGCTACATCGAATAGTTTGTGTGTTCACATCTGCGTCATCAGTTCCGAGTCTCGGAACCGCGTCGTTACTTGGCAGCTCAATTATACTCTCGAGACGGAATTCCAATGAAGAGATTCCCATGAAGGATACACACAACGGTTGAGGGACTTAAATAGAGGTTCTGAATGACTATCGTGGTGAGATCATGGGCGTCGGGCTACGATGTCACCAAACAGCCTCGATTGAACAGGCCATGCTTCAGCTGCACAAGATCGACGGATGCCGACACTTCAATGGGTCACTGTGCTATCAATCTCTTTTCGCAATGAGGCTAGGACCAAGGCCTGCATCTTCAAAAACCAGCAATGATTTGTACGCTTTCCACCAACTCTACAGAGTCAGGGACTACTCATCTGATGTCACAACACCTGAAAGAGCTGAGGCATTTGCCGCTTTTACAAGACCTGAAAGAGCTTGTGAATACTCGTCTAGTCTTTAAAGACTAACATGTAGTATTGACAATACATAGGCCTCAGTACCACGCGGTCTCCCGCACAGACAAATGGATGATGGAGATGCTGCATGTAGATGCAAATGAGATTCTGCGTAGATCCTCGGTACTCTGTATATTGGATTCAATTCTCTGTATATGAGACATCCTCCCTTGTCTTGACCCAAGTTCTCTATCACAGACAACCTGTTTCGGGGCCGCCTATGTATACCTTATCCACACCAATGACCATTTGAAGTCCATTTTGGTTACGAGTCTTGTTCCTTGACCCTTCCTCCCTGTGACTCGATATACTGCTCCTTGCTCTGGAATTCGAACTGAGGAGGTAAAATGAAATCGTAGTATAGATCAGAGGGAATTGTGCAGCCAAAGTTTCGTGTGTGATAGTCCCACTTGGAAAAACGGCGTCCCACATCTTCCATCCCCTGAGTTTCCTCCACCAATACGTTGGGGTCTACCGGAACCCCAGGGTGAAAGTCCGAGCGCAAAATCGACGGCTTCTTAAGCAAGTGCTCAACCGCCTCCCTGAATCTGGGGTCGAAGAAGAACTTATCCGGTGTGGCGGACAGCTGATGTGTAGAAGATCCGAAGAGGTCAAGTTCGCAGCATTTATCGAATGCTGGGCCCTCTGCAAGGGCCATGTGAACGCACCGTTGAAAGAGGTCGGTACAAAAGTCGCCATAGGATCCAGCCCATAAAGTAAAGATGAATGAACCTGAGGGGATACCCAAGTCTTGCATTGAGAGGGCGTCAATGAGCCAGGATTGTAGATCCAAGAGGAATGTGGGCCCATAAAGACTTCTAGGTTTATCCCGAGTCATCCATTCCTTGTCGGCTCCCGCCCAGCTATGGATACAGCCAAAAACACTGACACGGCGCTCCACCTGTAGTCGCGGGTTCTCTTTGTACAAAGGGACCAAGCCCGGGGCGTGGAGTGACGACATGTTGACTGATGGCGCGTCTTCATGCAAAGTGATCCTGCGGATCTGTGTTCACTGCTCAGCAGGCAACCTGTTCAAGAAACGTATTGCTGTAGCGGTAGCAGAGAATCTTATTTTATAGCGATGGCGATAATCAAAATGATCGACCATCCTCATGGGATTATCATATTCGGCATCGTATTGACATCTTTCGGCGTTTTCTGGCCGTGGATTATCGGGGCCATCGCCAAGTTCCAGGTAGAACCTGTGTGGATATGACCACATGTCAGGGAGCTTCCACACAAAATCGGGAATATTGAATAGATCCAATGCATGGGCAACATCGTCCCTTGATGGAATATCCCAAAGATTGAATTTGAGCCCAAGAAACTCTCGCGGATGGTACCTGCCAACCCAGTGGGGCAAGGTCTTGTATACCTGAGCCTCAAATTCCTCCGGTGCCTCTTCAGCGAGGAGCCGCAGACAATACGAGAGTGCATCTCGGACATCTCCCGACTGTCGTTGCCATCTTTCGTGTGAGTCATCTGACAAATAACCTGTTGTTTCCATGGGGTCTCGGTCTGGGCCGTGAACATCAACGAAGCCGGCATAGAGAGAAGGACCATAAACATCGGGGCAATCAACGTTCTCACTGAAAAAACCTTCTACCCAGCTGCAGGAGGGAGGTCGTATCCTGTTGATAAGACGTTCTGTCGAGCGGGGCCTGTCCCTTACGGGGTTGCAGATGTCATGATATGCCAACTCTGCTTCAAACATAGGCCTGAATCTCGGGAACTTGGCGTCGATCTGGGCGAACATTGCTGGAGTAATGAACTCGGCGAGATACATTTACTCCACCCTAATCAGATTCTCAATCATCAGACCTAAGTCTATCCAGCCTCATGATGTAGTGTTGACACCAATACCTGATACGTTTGCTTTGCCCGTGCTATAGGCCACATTGGACGCTGTGATCTTGTGAGCGGTCACACAAGCATCCCCCTGTGCCCATACATCCTCTCGCGAGACCTCCAGATCAAGTTCGCTTCGACGAAGGGTGGCGTTCTGGCCCGTCTACAATTCGGCGATCAGGCAGTAATATCCTCATCACAGTTATACCGTGGACCGCATAAGGTATGATATGTCTGGAACCTGTCGCAGACTTCGCTTCCTGGCCACTGCAGAGATTCTCTAGGACCCAGCTCGGCGGTCTTCGATTGAGTAGTTATCGCGCTCTTCGTTATCAAGTATAAAAGATAAATGAAGGGCAAGGTCAGCCTATATACTCGGGATTGTTCTGATGATTCTGCAATGAAAGCCTTGTGCGTAGTTACAAATTGTGAATGAAGCATTGACAGCGTTTTAATCGTGGAGCAAACGGACTTCCCTGCACAACTCACGCAAGTATAAATCTCTATATAGCTGCAAAATGGCTATTGAGATGATTTGTCGACTCATTGGCTGCTATACTAGGGTCAAACATGACATTTTCGCGGCCGATACTGAAGCATATGACGGACTATCCTGGGCTAAATGAACTTAATACGGCCAGCTGCAACTGACTAGCCATGGCATTCCAGTACCTTGTATCTATTGTAACACGCCGCTGGAAGAGGTTTGTCAAAAATAACATCGAAGTCAAGGAAGACAATGAGAAGATACATCGGCGTGAAAGCCAGACACTGAGTGGACTTCCCGACCCCAAGGCCACTTGAGCATACAGTACATACGCGAGCATGGCCAAGTTGCAAAGCACAGTAATGTAAACACCTTCAGAGCTCCTATTGCCTAAGTTACGAAGAGCAGGATGCGTTGGCGCCAAGCTACTCCTTTGGACAGATGTAGAATTGGAACCGCTCTACTGTTCGCAATCATGCCAAGGCAGCGTGTCTGATCGCCATGCCACTGATCCCTATTGCGATAGTCGTGATGGCTATTAATAGTATCAGCAAGATGAAGAAGACTGAGCTCTCTGTGGGCAGTTGAGATGAAGAAACATAACATCAAGGCCATGCCACGAGTCGCCTTACCGGAAACGACGCTTTCTACACAAGCAATCAGCTAACTCCTTTATTTCTCGGGGACTTCCATCGAACGCTGGTTTGGAAACCCTTGTTCGCTTGTCTGTAAGCTCAATAGCGATAAACAGTCCACCCAGAGACATGTATGCAATGGGAAAAGCCGAGTTACATACGACGTCTTTGGGAGCCACCTCAGTAAGAACCAGCCAAGAGTTCCAATGTATTAGAACCTTAGGTTGCCTGAATATGCTGCTCCCTCCCTACAATAGTGAATGAGGTGCATTATTAGGATTCAGATCTATGTGCCATTATGGGCTGCACGTTCGGCCGCGAAGCCGGAGCTTGATGATGATCCTTCCAACAGGACAGCGTCACAGCAATAGATCAAGCGACTTAGTGGATTGAGATTGCCATGATCTTTCAGACACAGGGGGCGACCGTCACGGTCGTCAGCGAACTTGGCAAACAGGATCAAAGTACGGTTGATGCTGGAAACGGCCAGATCTCTGGAGCCCAGCTTCCTGGATACAAGAGTCCGAGTTTCAGTGACTAGGCCTCTGGCCAAGGCTTCTCATTGACGCATGTCTGTGTCTCCTTGGGCAGCAAGATATAATTGCCCTCTCGAATGGAGTCTTATTAGCTGCCTGAACCAATCTAGGGTATCCAATATCTTCTGCAGGCTTTCCTCCCAGCCTTGGTTTTAGGGGAAACAATATTATACCTGCTGGGTGTTTGACTACTCGGGTCTCGTCAAGGAATATCTTACTTCTCACAGTCTCAATGGCTAAAGACCTGGATGCATGGGTCCCTTTATTGTCTTGGGTGGCTCGTAGACCGCCTACTATCCTGGATTCGGGGTATCGCGGTCTCGGCATATCGACAAGCGCTGGTAGCAAGGCTGTGCATAATGGCTTAAAAGCTCAAAGATAACGTCTGTGAAAAGGGCCCTCTACTTATAATGGCTGATGTCATGTCCTACGAATGTAGGTGATGTTTATGTTGGCTGATCATCTAGGGATATCTGAGTATAGGATACTGGCCCGAG
>NW_023501621.1:0-28018 GCF_013396195.1 Fusarium tjaetaba | reverse complement strand
GTACTAACTCTACTACAGGGGCCGAGTGGTATTCCTGAGGTCCCTTCCTCAGGACTCCCCTCCCCTCCGACAAGCCCCCCCCTCGCCGCACTAACCTCGTCTAACGAGCTCGCCCTTCTGCCCAAGAGCAAGAAGCGCGAGATCCCAGGCCGGCGCCTGGGTCGACGAGGGGGGGCAGCACTTTCGATCAGGGAAGAATGTGAGAGATTCTTTTGCGAGTCCATGAAGACGATTTTCCACGGTGAGAGGAATTCGTCCATGAATGGCTCCGGCCTGTCTGGTGCTTTTTTACCAACGCCGCCGTCCGATGACCGGCTCCCCGAACACTTCAAGCCTGTTTCTGATGACAAGCTACCTGCCTACAACGTTACTGCTTGGCTGGAGATGTGGGACTATGCCGGCGGAGCGAGCTTCCGTGCCTTTGTCGCTGATGATGGAGAGGAGAAATCTCTCTTTGTCTTCTTCGATATCGAAGGCGTACTTGGCCGAGACCTGAAAAAGGCGTAAGTAATACTGCTTCCCATTCTTCTGTCCAATTGCTAAATATTCTGTAGTCTGATGGCACTTATCGAACTGGCCGACGGTCCTCTGGACTGTGCCCATATCGTCACTTGCATAGATAGACGCATCCCTGCTGACGACGTCCACTCTTTGACAAAGAGTCTACAGTGGGTTGGCTTCGACATGGTTACTCTAGACCACTGGGCTCATGGTCTTGATGTCACGAGCAAGAAGTGGATGTTGATGGGCATGGAGCTATAGGTATGAGCGCTGTCCTGTCTTTTGTGGAGTTAGGGAGCGGACATATTTCCTTAGTTTCCTCTATGTCATGTTTCGTTCGTTGGTATTTTCCAAATTTTCGTCTGGAGGCTTGCTCAGCGATTTGCTCTGCTGTTCTTGGAGAGATCTGGTAGCATCGGGCGTTGAGTCGCAGAAAAAGTTCGACGGCTCCAAGGCTTTTGGCGCATCTCTCGTTGTTTTTTTGGACTTTAACGGTGTAGGAGCTTAAAGGTGTTTGTGTCATTCTGTATCTTTCACGGCGATGACTTTCAATGTCGTACAAACCTGCTAGGTAGTTGAGATAATGCTGAAGCAATTGCGTGCAAGTTAAATAGTGTCTATCATCTGTCGTTTTGTTCTATCACGGATGGCTCTAAGATCATTCCTCAAATTGTCTAACTTTGAGACCCCTTTCCTTCAAGTAGTCCTTCACCTGTTTAACGGTATACTCGCCGCGGTGGAACATACCGGCCCCCAAAGCAGCATCCGTAGTAGTCTTCTCAAAGACTTCCTCGAAATGAGCCGGGTTGCCAGCACCGCTTGAGGCAATGACGGGGATCTTGATAGCTCCCTTTACCTGGTTGATGAGCTCGTGGTCAAACCCACTATTGGTGCCGTCCTTGTCAATGCAGTTGAGAAGGATCTCTCCGGCTCCCATTGCTTCAACGGCTTGGGCAAGCTCGACAACATCCATATCACGAGTCTCACGACCGCCTTTGATTGTGCAAGCGTACCAACAGTATTCCTCGCCCTTTGGACCCGGGAATTGTGTCTTTATGATGTTGTGACGGGTGGCATCAGGCTTGGGAACATAGACACGCTTGGGATCAACGCTCACAACGACGGCTTGGTTGCCATAGGCGCGTGAGATCTGCTCAATGGCAGTATTGCCGAAGAGCTTGCGGCCTATAGAGTAGTACTCTTCAGCAGCAAGAACAGCGTCGGAGCCGATTGAGACCTTGTCGGCGCCAGACTTGAAATACATGCTCGCAATTTCAAGGGCTGACACCTTTGTGCCGTCAGTATCCATTGTGTCACGAATACCACCGCCGATGGTCAAGGGCACAAAGACGGTGCGAGA
Source organism: Fusarium tjaetaba (assembly GCF_013396195.1). Lineage (NCBI taxonomy): Eukaryota > Fungi > Ascomycota > Sordariomycetes > Hypocreales > Nectriaceae > Fusarium > Fusarium tjaetaba. The sequence goes on along the minus strand of NW_023501621.1, from coordinate 26,157 downwards.
CGTTTGACGAAGAACCTCGAGCATAGGGAGATCGGCAACAGGGCAGTCTCTGAAAGAAGTGATGTTGAGGAAAGTCACCTCGTCGGCACCAGATTCGTAGTATTTCTTAGCCATCTCGACAGGCTTGCCGAGGTTTCGCACGTTGCGGTCATCGCCCTTCTCGCGAACATCGTACTGATCACCCTTTGTAACGACCAAGTCACCCTGATCATTTGTCCTCACGTCTAGACAGGCAATAACTCGCCGTGTTAAGCTGTCTTCGAATTTGATCGGGGCATTGGCGACAGTCTCGTCAACAACGGTACCAAGATTCTTTGCGCCTTCACCTGTGAGGAAAGCCCGGATAGTTTTCAAACCTGCAGTGCCAGACTTTTCGGGGTGAAACTGGGTTGCAAAAATGTTTCCCTTGGCAATGGCGCCTACGAAAGTCTCGGTACCATAGGTTCCAGTAGCGACAGTCCACCCCTGTGACTCAAGCTCACCTGGCTTGTAGGGGCATTTGTAAGAGTGAACATAGTAGTACTTTGAGTCTGGTTGAAGATCGTACATGGCTCGTCCAGCTGTGAAAGCATTGTTCCACCCGATGTGGGGGACGGATTTATTTGAGTCCTCGAAACGATCCAAGGAAGCTGGAACGACTCCAAGGCCGGGGATGTCGGGGTCCTCTACAGAACCCTCAAATAGGGCTTGTAAGCCGACACATACAGCGAAGAATGGCTTTCCCTCAGCAATGTGCTTTCGAACTGGCTCAAGATAGCCAGCTTGGGACAATTGGGATAGACAATGTCCAAAGTGGCCGACACCGGGGAGGATGAGTTTCTAAAAGCGCATCAGTCATGGTGGACAAAATATTGAAGCAAGTATCAACAAACCTCTGCCTTTGGAACGTCTTCCGGCGATCTGACCCATTCTACTTCGTAGCCAGACTTCTCAATGGCATTTACCAGGCTCCTGATGTTGCCGGCGACATAGTCCAACAGGTGAACAGTGGGCATTGTACCCTAGATATGATGGATGGTAAATATATAAAGATAGAAGGTATAAAGACCGAATATATTGCTTGGAAGAGGTGAATCGTGACTGATATAACACGACGTAAGACCGGGAAATTGTAGCGATAGCCAACTCTATATCAAGTCCAGACAGGTGTTTGAAGTCGTCAAGATAAGTGTGACTGTTAAAATCCCATGAGACTCATTGAAATGTTGTAACAGCGACAGCGGGGCAATCGCGAGTCACAGAAACTGCCCCGCCTGATCCCTGTGATCCTGGACTTTTCAGAAAGTGCCGCCTTTGACCGACTTCCAGACCTTGTGCACCCCCCAAATGGCAAGTACCTAACCTACCTTAGCTTTCTTTACCACATGGAAGCTAAGTTTCGCGACTGCAAGTTTGCAGTTTGTCAACAAAGCTACTATAAGTATTTGGCTTTTTGAACTTATCTCCTTAGGCCTGTGTTTTATTTTTCTTCCTCTATGGATACGACCAAATCACGAGGACAGCATTGCAATTCTATTTGTCCAGTTTCTCTTCCTGAAGCATCTAGTTAGTGGCTTTCCCTGCCAATTCTCTGAGCATACTATGGCTTCGTTGGACGAGGCGAGATTGGCAGATAAAGCAGCAATCGTCAACATTGAGGAACAGCTTGAAAAAGATGAACAGGAAGAGTGGGAGTACGAATACTCAACCACTGAAACAGAGGTACTGTTCCACCTCGGTCCCAAGTTATCATGCGCAACCAGCTAACTTCTTATCAAAGACATACTACTTGACTGTCGATCTTTCATTTCCAGAATTCAAGGACCGACAGCCAAGGGCGCCTCACCACAGTCGCGGCGGGTATTACAAAACCTGGCTCGACCACAATCCTAGTTTGAGAGGTGTTCATGCTGGGGATGATAATGATGACGATAATGACAATGAGCCACTTCCAGAACGAGAGGTTGATGATGACGAACCTGAAATCGATCCGGCACTAAGCAATGACAAAGATAAAGGCAAAGCAGTCGACAGAGGCGAGCCAGAGGACGACACAAGAGACGATGTGGACAAGACACGTGGCGAGAATGAAAACATCCAGATTCTTGAGCTACATTCCGAAAAGCCGATCATCTCATACAAAGGACGCACATTTGAGGGGTCGTGGGCAGAAGTCATTGGTACCGAAGCTATCTTTACGGCACGCGACAGCGACCGCCCCCTCCCTGCTCTGCGCCATCTAGATGGAAATATTGATTTTCTCGGCGCATGTGCGTCAAGAATCGCCACTAAAGAGACTGTTGTCAAGCCAAAAATTATCAGGGAGGATCCATTAGCCGCTATCAGGGAGGAATGGAATATTCGAATTCCTGTTGGAAAAGACAGGTCGGGAGAAAGAGCTGAACAGACACGGTTCCTAGAAAACTTGATGGCGATCAAGAAGAGGAACAAGGAGAAGGATCAGGTCACCGTATGGGCTAAAGACGGCGAAGGTCAGGACTTCAAAGACAACCGAGACCCTGACTACAAACCCAGGCGAAGAAGAAGATTGCTCAATGAGGATGGAGAGGAAGTCATTCCAAAACGTGAGAGACGACGTGCAAGTGGGCGCAGGGGCGGCCGTCCCAGACTTCGACCTGGGGTTGTTCGTGGACGGGGCTCAACGGCCCCAACTCCATCAGCAACTAGAGATCTGGAAAGTACTGTGCATGAAGGGAACATGTCAACTCCTACTCCAAGCAGATGGAATGAACTGCATGGAAGAGCTGATGAATACATGGACCATTCTGACGATGAGGATGACACGGACGAAGAAGATGAAGAAGATGACGATGAGGACATGACAATGGCAGATTGAATGACGGCAATAGTTGAGCCCCAGAAGCATCGAGTTGACATTTAGCGCATGACATTATGATACCCGTGGAGAATCGTCGCCAAAATGATAATAATAATAATAACAATAAGGCTTCATATACCCTACACTTCTGTTTCATGTATTAAGCAGGTTGTGAGCATGTTCATGGCGAAGCTACAAGGCTAACGTGTAGTGCACTTGAAGACTGCATGAGGGTTGCGATCAAGCTGTCATTGGTGAACGGGTCTTGGAGTCACCTTTGTAAGATCCAGGTTATGAGTGAGTGCATATGAAACTGCCACGGACGGTCGATGACACAACACACGTGCTGAGACCTTGTGGGTTGATAAGTGATCATGGGTATACCTCTAGTGAGTGTCATTGATTTTCGCATCTGCTGCTCCAAAACCGATACACAAGTCATTCACCTGCAGCCGGGGGGACTTCATTGAAGTACTGTGACTCGTAGACACAAGATTGATCGTGTCACCCAGCATCAGCTCCCCCACATCTCTCGCACGTTTATATATTCTTTGCTGCAGATGCACATCTGTTGGGGAATCTTTATTCTGACGGTGAACAAAATCCACTTATCTTTCCTGAGTATGGATCATGGGAACGACAGCTGAGGGTGTCGTACTCGGGACTGTAGGTAAGTACTGTCAGTATGAGTACACCGAGCATACTACCCAAGTTACTCTAGCTGAATTCCCAGTCTTTCGGCGGTCAGCAAGTGGTAGATACTTCATGTTGAATGGGAAATAGGGCGGGTTTGAACGTATCTGTTACACGATCTTTGAGCCAACCGGCCCATTCCAGAACTGCAAACCGGGGTTGCAAATGGATCTTGAGGCTAGCAAGAGGGGAATCCTGTTCATGTTGCGCAAAAAGAGGGGTCCTTGCGCTAAAACACGATCAAGGAACAGTCCGGGCAGGGCTGTGATGTCGTTCTCGTTTGCCGCAGCGGATCAGGTCAGTCCTTAATAGGGTACCTGAGTCTTGAACTAGACAAATGGAAGAATGTAACACAGGCGCGAAACTTGGGTGAAGAGAGTTTGCAAACAAAATCTAAGTTTATCTTATACTTCTCCCCAAGAAGAATTACGTGTCGGCAGTTCTGTAGTAGACCAGCAGACAGACACTTCTACTTGAGGCTGAGCAAGAAATCTTGGCACAGAATACCTAAGTACCTATCCATTAATGGACATATCCGCTTTCCATCTACGGATACCCCAGACTGACTTGACGTATCCGTACTCATCACCAACGCCCTAACCATAGGCACCTTGACTACCTTAGGTACCTATGTAGCCATCTATCGCCAGATACGCCAGAAAAAGAATGCTATCTGCAAATGCAAACCGTATACATGTATACCTCCTGCAGCTCCATTTCCTAAAGTGTAAAGTATCTGTACCTGCATCCCCACCACCCTCCACCGGTTACGTCTCACCAAACCTCCGCCGCCAATCGATACCCTTGCCCTGTCCGCAGTCAACTACGCAGCGACCAAAAAAGTATCCCGTTCTAGACTACCTATGGCGCGCGCTTCTTTTCTTCTGTCGACTTAGCGGGAGGCTTTGTCTTCCTTTCTTCTACTTGTACTCTACTCTTTGTCCGTCTTCCCAACGACATGCTGCGAGCGGTGTCGTACTTCTCTCGTTCGTTCGTGATGCTCATATAGCCGGTCTACCCAGTCCCGTTCGTCTTCCTGGCCTTACTTCGATACTCCCCCGGCTTTTCGTCGGTCTTCGCCTTCGAGCCTCTTCAACTTTAATTGCTGCGCAAGCTGCGTCCATGTCCATGGGCTCTTGCAGTCCTTTATCGCTACAGCCATGATTTGGTTACGCCGCTTCACCATATTACTCTCTTTCATGCTGCTTATCTCACTTGGCGCATGGCTGCTCCCCCGTATACTAGACCCAACGACGAAAGGCCCTGAGAGGCGCGCCAGAGATCGACGATGGGTAAACAGTAGCCCGTACTTTCTGGATCGTCAGGCCTGTCGCTGGATTAGTCTGTGCGGACTACATCACTTGCGCAGTGATCCTGCCTCTCGTGGCAATAATGAGGACCAAGAGCCAGACTGGGGAGAACTCAAGCGCCGCTCTCTTGCCTGGGAGCCTGACGATATTCCCCGTCAAAACCGCAAGAGGGATGTCAATCAACGACGCAGGGTCCTCCGCGACATCCCCGACTATGTCACGAAGCATGCGCCGTTAGTTCACCTCTACTCTGGGGAAGAGTTTTGGCCCTCGGACATACGTCAGCACGTAGAACATATGACTGCCTACGCCGATGACGAGCCCATTAACTCGACCGAGAAGTGGACTCTTCATAACTTGCACGAGCTGAATAAGTATTCTGGCAAAATCACTCTCCGAAGTGATGATGATGTCGAGTCTCGTCCCAACTGGCTGCACAGCCATTACAATGTTCCCAAACCGTTTCCTGACGACAAAGACGGCAAAGATGATGGCCAAAACGGCGATATACCGGTAGGAAACCCCGGAGGAGAACCCGAGGCCCGGGAGCCCAGCACCTGGTATGATGTCGACAAAACACGGCCTGTCCATAAGATTTCCGACCCTAGAAATCGAAAGTTACACAATCGTCGTCGTTCGGAGTCCAACAGTCACAAACCGGATGCCAATGGCTACTCAGCCGCTCCTGCAGTACTTGTTGTGGTTGATAAGGGGTCAGGCATTGTTGACGCCTTCTGGTTCTTCTTCTACTCCTACAACCTCGGCCAAACTGTCCTGAACATTCGGTTTGGTAACCATGTGGGTGACTGGGAGCACTGCATGATGCGCTTCGAGCACGGCATTCCCCGTGGCGTCTTCTTCTCAGAGCATGAGGGCGGACAGGCGTACGCATTCGAAGCTGTCGAAAAGCGCGGTGGCAGACCCGTCATTTATTCAGCTGTGGGCTCACATGCAATGTACGCGCTACCAGGAAACCATGCTTATATCCTGCCATTCAAGCTGCTCAAGGATGTCACGGATAAGGGACCTCTCTGGGACCCAGCTCTTAACAATTACGCATATCATTATGACTATACGAAAGAGGACAATCATGACCTGGACGAACAACATGAACCTCTGAGTCTTGTTCCCGCGGCATCGAATCCTCACGCACCGACATCTTGGTTCCATTACCAAGGGCATTGGGGTGACGAAGTCTACTCTCTCGCCGACCCCCGTCAGTGGCGTTTCTTCGGTCAGTATCACTATGTCACTGGCCCCGATGGACCTAGGTTCAAAACTCTCAGTCGTACCAAAATGTGTCAGAATCAGAATTGTAGAATTCTCTACAACCTAGATCCGAAGAACACGTGGTACTAGATGAGTATGCTCGTCAACCGGTTATGTGTTGCACTACGAATAACTGGTGCAAGTGCCACACCTATATTGTTTCCCTCATCTCTGCGAGTTGGACCGGAGTTTGACGTAGCAAACCTATTTGGTGGATCCAAGAGCATCAGTACGTACGTGCGTGCATGCTTGTCTGGCAGTAAGTGCCCAAGGGTCTTAGCTGGGAGTACCAGATTTCTCGGCATTTGTTAGATGGGAAACGGCGTTAGATGGGGGTTTCTCTTGGGATAGATTCTTTTCTTTTCTTCGTGTCTGGTTTGTGGAGAATCGAACTGGCGGCCTAGAACGTATATCACTGTTATGTTGGATGGGATGATTATGGGATTTGATACCTAGATACCGCTTCTGTTGGATGCCCCAGCTTAGATATGTCAAAATGTTCCTTTGATGGTTATGAAGTACGTGATTTCAGGTATTAGTTAAACCAGCTCCTGCATGGTACCAAGAACGGCCGATGCCAGAGTGTGAAGAGTGCCACACTCGTTGAGGATGTGGACATGTTGCACTCCTCGATTACTGATAATTGCCATAGACAGAGAGGGTTCGACGAAAGCTAGCATAGTAGCTTCATTAAGTGGTAGTGCACGTAAGATGCTGAATCTATCTGATACTTGTGTAAACTTCAGAATGTTTGAATTGCCGCAGTAGGCATACCCAAGCTGTGTCAGCCATTTTAACGCATAAACTATGATGAGACGCTTCGCCTACCGGCCTCTCAATGCAAGCCATGATGCTAATAACACAAATTCTGTTTCACTTTCACCTGCGTTGCAACTGTGATAGCTGCAGAATAATCCCAGAAAGGCATATATTTGCGCAAAAGATCCCTGAGCTCAGTGTTTAGATGAACCGGTCATTCTCCAGCTCACCTATAATTTGACTCCGTTCTGCTTCCTTTTGAAGGCCAAAAATGAGTCAAAGGCCCTGGCTCATAATAGTAGTACACTGTTAGGTGGAGATGAGTTTGATGCACATGCCAGAGTGGCCAAGGTGATGGCCTGCACAGGAGTTTCCTGTAGGTTCCCTCAACAAAGCCTCTGTTGGTATTCAGTGATCGTCTCTCGTGGGAGGCCAAGAACATACAGCGCCTTGGAGATCCTTTTCAGTGCAGTAAAATATTGTATCATGGTGCGGCAGTCGACTTGAGCAACACACGGTAAGTACGACAGCAACATCAATGTCTGATGCCTCGTTGTGACTTCGAGGGTCAGAACTACCAAAGGAGCCTTATAGAGTGCCCATAGACCTTGATCATGTTCATCTACTGCACGGCGTATATGTCCTAACTTGGTAACATAGATACAGCTTCGGCATGGTTTCAGGCGGTCTCTGGGTAAGCCGATGGCGGGAATTCAACACGACTTTGTGACTTAATAACTGTGATACGTGGATGTAAGTTGTATGAGTTGGCAGTGTCTTGTTTCCGGGAAAAGCTGATCATGTCGACGGAAAGGTCTTGGCTGTTTGTGGCTACAGACTCGACAAGATGGTGAGACTGTCAGGAATCCGATGGCGTTGGAATACTTTGAAACCAACGACAACTGTACCAGCCCAAAAATCAATATTCGTGGGCAGCAAAAACTACAGAGCGGTCCCTAGTGTGTACTGGCCGATAAGGACATTAGTTTTGTGATACTGTGGTATATATCATGCGTATATTTACGGTTAATGTGTAATCATCTCCAGTTGTTAAAGGTGCCTGTAGTCTACCCCGTCAGTCATGTCATGGCATCACAGAGACGTCAACGTCGTGCCGAGGTAGTAGGAGAAGATGGCACTCCAGTGACACACAAACTTTAAGTGTGATGATATTAAGGTAGGTATAAATAAGGTTATGCAGGGTGGCTGGATACGATCTGACTAGCTCGGCCGTGCTTCTATTCAACGGTGCATATAGATAATCGAGATAGCTACCTTGAGTATTAAGCTTTCCTTTATTCATTTGAGATCTCGCTTGAGCATATCAACCGTAGAGTTATGAAGATCAAAGATGGGCCACTGGCACAGCGTTGAAGGGTTCTTGAGAATCTGTGAATGCCGGTAAGAAATCACCGGTTTCTACTCGGCATTTGATGTCTGTTGTTGTGTTATGTTGATAGAATGAGGCCAATGCTGTCGTTATGTCTACCTCTCGGAAGCTCCGTATCCGAGAATGATCCTTGCTATCCCTTCTCCTGAATGGTTGCTCAAACGGGACATGTCAAAAGAACCAGACCAGAGCGGCTGCGTTGCCCCTGTTTTCCTGCCATCCTTCAGTATGTACACATCGATCAATGAAACGCAATCAGACGACGCTGATCTTCGTCGGGAATGGGATGCTCCCATGTAACGTGGCCAGAGCTTTTGCAAGGCCAAGAGTCGTCCTTTTAGGTTCACCTGGGCCCCGAGGTCAAGGAGTTTCACTCAAGCACGCACACGGCAGTGGATTAGGTATGAGAGCATCTATTCCTCTTTAGATGCCGTTTCCGAATTCTTGTTTTAGTGCTGATATTTGATGCTGTTGGTTGCGCCTGATGGTCTATCAACCTACAAATATTCTCTAGCGGTTTGATTTGGTTGAGGTGATGTGTCGTTATGTCCTCCTTGGTCGGGCTCAATATTGAGGACGTAGGCTCTCGAGAGGGTTGACTAGTCAGTCACAAGCTACATACAGTAAAGTATGCAGACACATTGCTTATTCTATGTGCCTAGAGTTTAGTTTTGCTCTTTACGTTGAGGCTTGCGAGGACAATACGGAGGCTGAGATAGATCAACTAGCTATCGGTTTTACTAGCCCTACAAGACGAACCGCTGCTAGGTAGTAAAGTGATATATGTTCATTATATCATATGTTTTGGTGTCGCATGGCGCATGGGCAGTAGTAGAAGAATAATTCCCCTATTATTTGATGGGGAACGGGAAAAGCGAATAGTAGTCCCTGCAACCGTCGACGGAGATGAGTGGAGGCGCAGCTAGCGAAAGGAACAGAACCTAGCTTCTCGCAACAGGAACTCGAACTCCTGCAAGCCGAGCAAGGGTCAGGGTTGTATATGTTATTCTTTGCCATGGAAGCCAATGAGATGAGGGTATCGTGGTGAGCTGAGAGCGTAGGCTCCATCAGAGCCCAAGTTGTCTCTCTTCTCGATCGAAGCTCATAACCGAGCTCAAGCTCAAACCACAATTAGCAGATGGTGATAATTAGTGTCTCCGGGTGTTTCTCCCTGATGCAGTAGCGCCTATAAGGGTCAAAATTCTTCAGCACTGGAGACGGATCGAGCCTAGCAGTGGACATGGCGACAGTCTTGTTGAACAACTACTGACTGACTTACAGGAGACATCCATGGGTCCACCATTACCGCAACCACCAGAGAAACTATCCAAGACAAGCTAGTGCCGATGTTTCAAAGAACAAACCGGAAATTTTCAGGCGGGAGGGACGGTATTTGTTCTTGGTACGGCTCTGAAGTTTTTTTCCCCTCCCCCATGAGAGACTTGGATGAGAGTCAGGTAAGCCAGGGGTCAAGAAAGGGGTTGAATCATTCATCGTCGGTAACTTGACTAGCTTTGTCGTCCTTTGTCGTCTTTGGAAGCAAGTTATTATGTACAGGCAAGACAGGGCAGGGCAGGTCAAGGGAACGGCCGATTCATTGAGAGAGAGTCATGTCGATCATGGCTGATGGGCGTTTTTAGGGCTTGAGTCAGTGCCAGTGGCGGCCATCAGTCGCCGAGCTATGTATCAAGAGTGTCTAGAACAGGCTGACTTTAAACAAGAACCACATGGCAAGTTTAAGCACGGGCTTTTGTAGGCATATAAATCCACAGCAAGACACAGACCAGAACATGAAGCAATTCTTTATCATAATCGTGAGCTTGCTTCATGTTCAGCTTTGACCTTGGAGCGGCAGCACCGGCATGTGGCCACTGCATGGTACTGCATGGCATGGCACCCACCCACACACCTCGTGGTGGATGGGGTCTATTGAGAATGTAGGTTGCTTCTGGTTCGAGGTGCACAGGTACATAAGGTAGACTACGGAGTACAGCACCTTAGCAAGTACTTGGGTATGTAGTCTACTGTGGTCAAGTGGAGGCTTCTAGCCTGCGGGATGTCTCCCAGAGTCGTATTGCAGCTGGAGATTGAGGCAAAGGAAAGAAAAAGAAAAGAGGATCGCATCAACATTTCACAATCCATCAGCTTTTCAACATCTCAACAACCAAAAACGATGTGGTGTTTCAAGGGGCTTTTGGGCGACCTAGTCGGGTGCCGGGAACGGGGATAAACCTGGGAACGACAAGGCCAGGACCTGCTACCTGCGACGTACCATTTCGGTATGTAGTTATGTATAATATTCCTGCGATTGTTTTGGCTGATCTCTCTTGAATAGAGAACCCAAGAAGCTATCCATAAGGTACCTTGGTATCGCCGGGAACGGCATCGTTTAAAAGCACATATTCAATTGGTGTAGCAGCTCCCTCCGCCGCCCAGCAATCCACTCTCACGCCAGCCCAGGCGCCCGATTTCAGACTTTCAGTCCAGGTGCTGCCCGGGCTAGGCTCCCGGCCACTAAAATATGGAGCTGACCTGGCTGTAAGTCCAAGTGCTGTACTCCGTAGTCCGTACAGCTCGCTAGCACAGAGCAAAAAGTTGGGTATCGAGACCCTGCACTTTGCGACGGGGAACTAACAGGCGGGAACCCCCCCGCCAGGTTCCTGCTGTGCCGTTCCATTCAGTGACTGAGGTGAGGTGCCATGCCCTTGGCCTGGTCCCCAAAGGCTCATCCCGTCATAAATCATACAGTGACCTCAGGTTCCATTAAGTTAGCCTCTTTTTTTTTCTTTGCCCATGCCCATGCCCATGCCCGCCCATGTCGCGCCTGTCATGGATGTTGTTGTTAATTAATAACTAAATGACCCGTCTCTTCTTCTACTCTTCTTCTTCCCTGTCTCAGAAATACTCTCTGGCCTGGCTTGGTTGATCCGCTCTATCTATACAGACAGTCCTTTCGCCCATCCAGCTGAATCGACTCTAATCCCCCTCCTCATCCAACATACGCAACTTAAATCGAGGCACTTCTCCCGAGGCAACAAGAAACGGATTGCTCTACTATCGAGCCACTTGGTTTTACCACTTACGCTGATTCCGTCGAGACTTCTTCACTCGCACCACCCAGACCGATTCTTCTATCGAATACATACCTAGCTCAAACCCAACCCCGAGTTTCCGGACGTTTTCGCGACTTTGTCTGCCGGCTCGTCTCATGCTCTTGTAACAGCATTGACCTTTGAACGATCCTCAAATCTAATACTTCGGCTTCTGTTTGATCTGTCTCACTCTACTCGCTTGCGATAACCGAACCGAGTTTCCGCCTCCATCGAGAGACGGCATCCATTTTCGACTTGCCTTGCATATCTACTCCCAATCAACCTCACCCTACGCCACAATTCCACCTCAAACCCCCATAATGTGCTTTGGAAGTCGGGACAAGGGCGATCGCGGTCTCGCGCGATCTCGTGATATCGACAAGCAGCTTCGCCAGGATGAGAAGAGGCTGTCCAAGGAGGTCAAGCTCCTCTTGCTAGGTAGGAATGATCTGGCCGCGCTTTCGCACAGATAAGACTGACACGCCATGCGCGTCCAACAGGTGCTGGAGAATCTGGAAAGTCAACTGTACTCAAACAGATGAAGCTTATCTACTCTCAAGGCTTCAGCAAAAATGAGAAGCTGGAATGGAAGCCCGTCATCTTTAGCAACATTGTTCAGTCTTTCAAAGTTATTGCCGAGGCAATGAATGAGCACGATCTTCAATTCGACAACCCCGACAACGAGGCAAGTCAAGTTCTTCCTCCCAGCTATGACTGCCTAAGCTACGGTTCCGACGAGAATTTTGAGTGAGGCGGTAGAGTGAGACATGCCCAATTACTAACAGATGCTACAGAAACACATGGCCCACATCCTTGTCGATCACGAAATTAGCCCTCACGACCCTATGCCGGCTGACTATCTTGAGCCCATCAAAGCCCTGTGGGTAGACAATGGTGTTCGAGCGGCTATTGGGATGGGCAACGAATATGCGTTACACGACAACCTGACTTAGTACGTGCTGTATGATGGCATGGCATGAAGTTCTTGGCGCTAACATGTTCTAAAGCTTCATTGAAGACATCGATAGACTTTGGGGAGAGGACTATGTCCCCGATGACCAGGATCTTCTCCGATCGCGATTGCGAACTACTGGTATCACAGAGACCATCTTCGACCTCGGCCAACTAACCTACCGAATGTTTGATGTCGGTGGCCAGCGTTCAGAACGAAAGAAGTGGATTCACTGCTTTGAGAATGTCAACTGCCTATTGTTCTTGGTCGCAATTAGTGGTTATGACCAGTGCTTGGTTGAGGACAAGGATGGGGTCAGTAAAAAAATGAAACCAGACAGGAAGCTTCGAATACCCTGCTAACAGTGACACAGAACCAAATGAACGAGGCGCTCATGCTTTGGGAGTCGATTGCCAACTCGCATTGGTTTGCCAGATCAGCGCTGATCCTGTTCCTGAATAAGATGGATCTGTTCAAGGAGAAGCTCCCCAAGAGCCCTATCACGAACCACGGGTTCACCGATTACCACGGACCCAAGGACGACTACAAGGCGGCGAGCAAGTACTTCCTAGACAAATTCAAGGCTCTGAACCGAAACACCGAGAAGGAGATTTATGGCCATTTCACCAATGCTACCGATACGAACCTGCTCAAAATCACAATGGCCTCAGTCCAGGACATGATCATCCAACGCAACCTCAAGCAGCTCATTCTCTAATTCAGCGTAATCTGGAATCGGAACTTGTTATACGGAGACATCCGACATTTATCAAGATATACACGACTATAAGATGGGGGTCAGATATTCTCCGGGCGATAACTCAGTCTCAGCCTCATCATGTCTTTTTCATGCCATCATCTGGTTAAGATGTATCAATGCTGTCGATCAGGACTATATTGCTTCCTTTCTTCTGGATTGTACTTTTTTTTAAACCTCATTACCGACTCGGGCCAGTCGAAGCAGCGATATTTTTACATGCGCTTAATATGCCCGGACCTCTATGCCAATTGACACAGTTGTCGGAGCCGCGTGGACCCCTCTCACACGGATGCAACCCAACACTTGATTGCCTCCCATGGCAATACTGGCAATACGGTCTGAAGACTTGTCCGGGCCGCAGTGCATAAGTCAAAGCTGTCAGAGACGAGTCATGACCCACCAAAGCAAAGCCACCAGGTGCATCAGGGCAGCAGTGGAACGATAGCGGAACGAGCGTTTTGGCCGAATTGTGTTTTTTGTGCATTGCATTGCATGATACCTAAGGCGTACCAGTGGATTCATTTCGGGTTGTCTGTTCTTTTGTTCTTCAAAATCGATTGTTCTAAAAGTAGCAGAGCGGCGGGCTTGCCATCCCTCGTTTCTTTTAGTGCTGTTAATGAGGCGTATGATATAAACAACGAGGGGATTGATCGGTTGATTGATTATGTACGTATAGATTAGAGGAACATAACATATCAAAGCATAACGTAACTTGATACTCAGGTTCAGATGGTTCGTATCAAGGTCACCTGTTGTTGGCGCATTCACACCGCCCTGTATCCTGCTGAAGAGACATCCATGCGCTGTGACTTTTGGCCTGGGACCGAATCTTGAAATATCCGCGGCCACATGGCTGCTTGGACCATGTGTTGTGAGGTGCTCGCTAACAAAGGTGGAAATCCGACCACGCTTTAGGGCCCTGTATTTTCTCTTGTCTCTGGTAGGTTGGATATGTTTGAGATTAAAGCATGATGATGGTGTATGGATCATACATAGATGACAAGGGTGTAAAAGTATAAATCGAGACTGACACTGAGCGGGCTGTGATATTATATTCTTGGGGTCCAGGGTGTCAATATCAAGATGAGTATGGGCAGACAACGAGTTAGGACATGACGGGACCGCTTAGTATTGAGGATAGGACGATTACTGTGGCTGTTCTATATAAGGAACTACTAGTTCTGGCGGACTTGTTTGGTGTTTTACGCTGGGCAGTTGGACGGGTAACTCGTAGTATATCTCTTGAAATATTACTTTCCAGACTGCATTTACAGCATATAATACTCTATTTCGAGATCTCGTAGTAGCTCCATGGGCGGGTCAGAACTACCTCTGTAATTCATTGGCTGTGGTTGGTTCAGAACTGCCCTGTACTAGACATGAAGCTGCAGTCAGAACGAATAGATATAGCAGGTACTTCACCTACTAAATTTTATTTATCTACCAAGTTGAGAAAGTCTTAGGTACACCAAAGGCCAAAGTTACCTTAGTATTCAAGAAACCTGACCTAGGCTACCTACTGATGCACTTGGGTTCGCTTGTGAGATAGGTATATGGAGTAGAGATCCTGTATACCTTACTGACGCGGGGTCATGAAAAGCGCACGAAATATAGGATAGGTACTTATGATACAGTACCTTGACAGAAGTATCAGTCAAGTTAGGTATTGAATAACACTATCTATAGAGGGTCTTGGTGATATTAAACTGTCTAGATTTTGGGGGAAAAGTCAATTATAACGTTAACGCCACTGCAAATCGTTGCGGTTTTGTTTCATCATTTGTGCCACTTATTTTTGTCCCCCGCACCTTAACAACTCCAACAACTTTTTCTGCCTCGTCCTCAATTTCATACCTACCTACCTAGGTACCTACATAACAACTGCGACAAACCACCAAAGACGTACATGCTCCGTCGCCTCTTCAACACCATGGCCGAATCAGCATCCAAGCGCGTCAAGACCACGGGCAACGGTCCTCTCATTGGCACCCACAATGGCCACTTCCACGCTGACGAGGCCCTCGCCGTCCACATGCTCCGCCGTCTTCCCGCCTACCGCGATGCCTCTCTTGTCCGTACCCGCGACCTCGCCGTCCTGGCTACCTGCCACACTGTTGTCGACGTTGGCGGCGAGTACGACGCTGAGAAGCGCCGTTTCGATCATCATCAGCGCGGCTTCACAACCACCTTTCCCGGCCGCCGTACAAAGCTCTCCAGCGCCGGTCTTGTCTTCCTGCACTTTGGCCGCGCCATCGTTGCTGAGCGCCTTGGACAACCCGAGGACTCTGCCGACGTTGAATTGATCTACAAGAAACTGTACGAGAACTTCGTTGAAGCCCTCGACGCCCACGACAATGGCATTTCTGTTTTCGACCCTGCTGCTGTCGCCGCTGCAGGTCTCGAGAAACGCTTTAGCGAGGGCGCCTTTGGCCTTGGTGCCATGGTCGGACGTCTGAACCCCAAGTGGAACGACCCTACACCATCTGATCCCGCTGAGGCTCAGGCAGCTGAGGATGCCAAATTCAACGAGGCCAGCAACCGCATTGGCGAGGAGTTCGACAGAGATCTTGACGGCTACGCCGGTTCTTGGCTCCCTGCCCGCACCATTGTCCAGGAAGCCTTCACCAAGCGCACGCAATACGACGAGCAGGGCCGTCTGCTTGTCCTCGAGGGTCAGTCTGTGCCCTGGAAGGATCATCTTTATGCTCTCGAGGACGGTACTCCTTCGGTGCTCTACGTTCTGTACGCTGAGAAGCCTGAGCCTGGCGCCAAGTGGCGCATCCAGTGCGTTCCTGAGAGCAAGGACTCCTTCGTCAGCCGAAAGCCCTTGCCCGAGGCATGGAGAGGATTCCGCGACGCTGAGCTAGATGGCATAAGTGGCATTCCTGGCTGCGTCTTTGTCCATGCAGCTGGCTTCATCGGTGGTAACAAGACTTTCGAGGGCGCCAAGCAAATGGCGCTCAAGGCTCTGGATGCTTAAAGAGAGTATCACTACCTGGAAACCATTTAGGTTGTATAAACGTTTCTACGATATCATGGGAAAATGCAAAAAAGTTCCGGGTAATACTACACACTAAGACAAAAGGGAGAGAAGAAGAAAAAGGGAATGGAAATAGAAAGCATGCTTCTGAAACGAAGCAGGTAGCTAAACGACCAAATGAACATGATAACCATTTGCGGAGAGTGTGGTGTTTCTCTCACCCTGCCGCTGTCAAACAACATTATCCGATGATTCCAGATCGAGATATGTCCCCCGTGTGTGCGAGCCAGATTGTCTGTCAATTCCCAAACGCCAACTGTGCGATCCTCGTAAGTCGTCAAAACCGATTTCGCAATCCACCACAAGCCCACGCACAAGGCTTAGTACTAAAGAAACACACGTTCCATGTTTTGCGAGACAACAGTGAAGAAGTGTAAGAAAAAGAAACTCCCTCTTTGTTCCTGCTCCGTTGCACTTTTCTTTGTATCATTTTCACTCGACGCCCTATCGTCGGATTGGGATGCCCTCGCCGCCAGCGGCAACAGGCTCAGGTATAGCAGCGTCTGCGTTTTTGGACTTGTCGGCATCGTTACCCTCGGTCTCGTCAGCGCTGGTCTCGCTCTTGAGGAAGCTGCTCTCCTTAATAGGGCTGCCAGCCTGGATGCCGGGCACGGAGCCGTGGTGGGCGTGCTTGGGTACGCTGGCTCCGGAGCCGTTCACCGGGGAAGAGAGGTGGGGAATGTTCTCGGGGACGGGATGCTGAGAGCCGACGGCACCGGCATCAACGCCGTCGCCCTTGCCGGCCTTGGACATGGCATAGTCGCCCGAGTCGAAGTATTTGCGGTCCTTGAGATGCTTGGCGAAGTGGTCGGATCGAGAGGGCAGCTTGCCGTAGAGGCGGAAAAGTCGCTGCTCCTCAGGAGTGAGTGACTATAACGAGGGGTTGGCGTCAGCAAAGTAGTCGGTACGATTGAGGATCGCGTTGGTGTAGATGTTGTGAGGAGGGATTGACATTGATGGGTACCATGGCCATGGTCATCGAGTCATGCACAGAGGGGAGCTCGAATCGTCTGAGGTTGGTTGGTCTCCAAGGGCAACTTACCTTGACGTCGACCTTGTTCTTCTGATGAGGGTTCATGGCGAAAGAGGTACTGCTGATACGCTAATGTTGAGATCACAAGAGAAGGTGTGAGGATCGGGTCGAAGGAAAGATGTGTACAGTGCTGCTCTCTTGGTATTTAGACAAGCAAAGAGTTCGTTTTGAAAAGGACCAAGATCGAGCGAGAATGGCGGGGGGGATTTATTGGAGGAGCCACGGGCAGGGTCCTAACTTAGGTGGTAACAGTGATAGTAGTAGCAGTGGCAGTAGCGGTGGCAGCAGGGGATTTTAGGGATCTGGATTGATGGATGATTGTGCCTGATTGGGGGGCTCGAGCAGTTAGGTTGGGTATGATGTAGCTGCCCTGTGAGCGAGCCTGAGAGGCCAGGAGGCTTAGTGGGGTAACGAGTTTCCGTACGAGTTACAAGGATGCCCGCTTGTTGGCTACCTAGGCTGTGCTCTTGGTGAGGTGTATGAAGATAGAGGGGCGGCGGCTTTGCTGTATACACGTCATAAGCGCATGGAGTGAAACGTGGACAGCCAACTCGGTTATTGATTCAATGTGTGTGTACTTGTTTTCACAAAACTTACTTGCGTCTGTCTCTTCCTTATTATCGATGATTTGTATCTAATGGATGCTTATCTTTACTCCAAGAGTGACAGCATGTGCGTTCTTTCCCGTCCCCTTTCTGTCCCTTCACGTGTCGATTCAACAACAAACTTCACTCTCCAACGGTCAATACGTACTTGTAAGGTATAATCAGCATATGATGAACGTACTGTGCATGGGTGGCGATATTAATAATACTCAACTTCTATCAGGCTCTAGGGGAGGAAAGAAATCCCAGGCAGGACCTTGATCCTAGATGACAAAAAGGCTTGGGTAACATACCATAAGTTTAGGATATCATTTGCTAAGTTTATTTTGACACCCTATCTCAAGGTCTGATATTTCTTACTCCCGAGGGAGCTGTACCAGGCAACACAGTGTCATCGGGTAACTACAGCAATGCAATGATCCGCACTGCATGAATTGTATCTGTGTCCTCGCCCTAGGCATGACATTGACCCGTGCTTCTTTGCTTCCTGGTTGGGCATTGCTTATCCAGCAGGAATCGCAACGAGCCATTAACATATATACCTGTTTTATGGGTCGACAGTGAATTGGACGAAGGACATCGTCGCTAGTTATCGAGAGTGCCGTCGACATCTGACAGTACATATATACCCCGGCGTCACCAAGATCGTCAGGGCGACTTGCTCGTCCCCTGGTAGCTTGCATTGAAGTTAACATCCATTGATACCCAGTGGGTAATCATAAGCCACGGTCTATGGGTTCAGATTTGGGAACCACAATTGGGCTGCTGGGCCCCAGACAGCGGTGCTGTCAGGCATGCAGTACTTGAGAATGTAGCTTGTTGCGATACGGAAATGGGTTATGGTTGTACGGGCGGGTCAAGACAACATTGAAGCGAAGCGAGTGACGCGTTGTTGCTAAGAGTCGCCTTGACACACCAACAAGCGTGAGGAGACACCGTCGTTTGCCAGGTCGATGGCTGTCTTGCGTTTCATTGCGCTCTGTTCTTGTCTCGTGCTTATCTATAAGCAATACTTTGACTGGGTGTCAGTGGACGAGAGCCAAGAGATTCTAGTAGCAGAGTTCATTCGCCTCGATAAGGACATGATTATGCGGCTTACCTACCTACTTACTTTCTTTGCCTACATTGAAGTTTGAACTAATACGGTAGCGCTGGGCTCCATCGCTCACATGGCATTCTTTCTAGCGTCATCAGCCCATCCAGTATCCAGTGAGCTAGGAACGGAAACCAACATACTGCGGCACCACAAACACCATTACCGGCATTCCATCTCCGGGTTGTACTGCACTGTGTGCCCGTCCCTTCTCTTGTCAGGATCGATACGACTTTCCTGACCATGTCATTGCTGTCGGCGGCTTCTCCAAATTTCAGCTCCTTCTGGCGTGCTATTCTGTGTCCACGAACCCACGCTTGTTAGGTATTCTTCGACCAAAGGACTATTGTCGGAACCACAATGGCGATGATCACCTGAGCAAGTAATTGGCGATACACATGGCGCTTCTTAGTTCTAGCTTTCGAAGCTTGGGAAGGCGCCGGCTGCTGATCATCGTTCTTGGGATAGAGTTCGTTATGTTGGCGCAAAGCGGAAGCTTGACGCACCCCACAAGCCGGCCCTCGGGTACTAAATGATGCAGAGATACTGTACAGTTGAAGGTGTGCTCATCACGAGAATCTCTCCATTTTGAGGAGGGCAGCAGCAGCAGCAGCAGTGGCTGGCTGGCTGGTTTGTTGGTGAAGATTTAGCGTAGCGTCAAAGTAGACACAGAACTGATGCTTCCTGTCGGCAGTTGATCAATCCAGCACTGATCGAATTGCTGATGTTTGGCCTGATCAGTCATTAGTCGTCTTGGCTCAACATTAAAGGTTATGATAGCACACGTTTTGCGCCTTATTAGTGTGCGTCGGGACTCAATGGCTGCTAAACCTCTGTCTTGTTGGGACGAGTATTACGGTTTCTACTCCGTAACATGGGCATTTTAGACACTGGATACCGGAATCCGTCATACCCATTATTACTGTATGCATATTCTTATGTCTGGATCCGCCGAATAAGTCGCCAAGGTTGGTTGGGAGTTGGAGAGGTCCGAGACATGTTGATCAACCTTCTAACTAGGTAGAGAGATGTTCGATTCACAACATCACTACATTAATCATTCTGCTGTGCATCCAAGAACAGTGTTGTGTCGTGTTATGCCAGCCTTGGTAGTTAATGAGCACCCGCAGTCACTCATCATCATCATCATCATGATGCAGCATCCATTCCTTCGGCGTGCCAGTTGCACCTTGTTGGTTACAACTAGGGTCGCATGACTCAAAAACGGACAGGCTCGTTCTGAGTTGGCTGCAGTATGTATGTACTAGGGACGTTGGAAAGAGGAGAGAGCGACATGCTACAGTGCTCTAGACCAGGCTGGGGTTCAGCTGTGACGAAGCATCTGCCAAAGGCCGTCGCTGGTATTGGACAGTGATTTCCTACCAGTACGTGCTCTGTTCTGTCTGAGCCCGGTAGTCTACAGTACATATGTCATTGGAGTGTTGATCTCGGATTGGTCAGTGAGTGTGACAAGGGCCTCGGGCTTTTGAATATCGAGGGTTTTTGGTTTATATTTAGTCAATCCCGGTAAGCCCATGGAAACCGACGGGGATAAGTCGGATGTGTTTGTTCTTGAAACAATGGACGATACCGAAGCTGGAGAGTCCAATCAGGTGCACGAGACTGTGGCAGCAACTCTCTCTGGGTGAGATGACTGTTTCAGATGCATATTGCTTGTTTGTTCTGGAACGATGTTGGAAGTTTCGAGGTTGCTTGAGAAGCAAACGCCTTTTTTACTGTTCTCGGCCATGAAGAGTTGCAACCCTGTAATGATTGAATAACTCGTTGAACTACACAGAGTAACATTGGCCCTCAGCATTAGTACCTAGGTGCCTCAAGTACTAAGGTAAGGCAGTACAAGGATCAAGATACGGCTGGTCTCTCAGCACCTAGTCAGTGGGTTGACGTACGATCTGCTGCATCGATGAATCGTTGTTTTAGTAATTAAACAATGCTATTGTAAGCAAGCGGTTATCGGCTGCACGGTTGTACGGTTACACGGACTCCGGCTCCAGGCATTGTATGGGAATTGCATGGTCAGTCTGAAGACTCGATAAGGCTGACTTGTATGAGTGGGCTACTCTTTCTAACGCATGCACAGCAATATATGCTTATTATATGGTGAAATTAACTAGGACGATTGATAACATATCGTGCTACCTAAACAGACCTAGAATAATATAATACTTTACACTCGACTTCATGACCAGGCCAGGTTACCCTATATGAGTTATACATACACAAAATGCCGGACTGACAGCCCGTGCCGTGGTAAATATCTCCTCTTGGAGCTAGCGCGATAAGTTTTCCAGAACCTGACCGGATCGGGAGATTGGCCGAATGGCATCATCAGGGCCTCCTCTGATTTGATGTTTGGCGCTCGATTTCTAAGCAGAAATATCCGCTTCTGAGCGACGCAACATAACGCAACAACCATCACAAGCCGACGAGCTTAACGAGGAGGGACAAGGGAGAGATGATGAAATACATACATAGAAAATGGAGATCGGAGGAGTAGGTATCCGTAGATGATACCTACCTATTCTACCTACCTAAACACCGCAATTGTCTCCCACAAGAGAGACAAGCCAAGTCAAGCCACTACAACCAACCATATCAGTATCAGTATCAGTATCAGCCCCTTTGATGCTCTACTAGACTAGTTCTATCATATCAAACCCATACCATTCATTCATAGTCTGAGGTGGGCTAGTTGGTTGGTAACTCTTCGGCGCTTCTCTTCTTCTTGACTTTGACAACGGGCGAACCCGCGGAATTGGACCTGATTCTCGGCAGCCAAAAAAAAACAAAACAAGAAAGATCCATTCTTGTAGGTACGAATACTACTTATTCATTATCTACCTACCTGCTTACCTGCCTTGCCTACCTATCCAAGGTACCTCACTCTACAAGTTTAAAATTTCCTCTTCTATCACTCCCCAATCAACTATACCCGACTATACTCAAACTTGCCCTGGACCACTGATCGACACGGGCCGTTTTTTCTCTCTTCTTTTTCTTCTGCTGTCTGTCTCTATATTTGACGTCCGAGACTTTTTTTTTTGTGGTGACGCTTCGGGTCGTCGCTCAGTCTAACTATCTGGACCCTCGGTCTATTTACTGGTTTGTCGACTGACTGGAGTGTGACTCTATCTATCGTACCGATTTCCAATTGAACCGGGTTTCCTTGTTATTGTCGTCGTTGTTTTTATATCTAAAAAAGTCAAACTCCACGCCAACTCCGATATCGTGGAGAATCAAGAACCTTTACGCCTAGCGCCCACCAACCCCCGGTTTCGCTTTATCAGAGAGTTTGTTCTCTTGATACTCTCCTCCTCAGAAAAAAACACGTTATCGGTATATACCATACCACTGGCGCACGCAGTCTGTTCAGTCAGAGCAGCCTTGTTTCTAGGCTTCGAGGCTCATATCTCATCACTTTACCCAGTTCTCATTACCCGGTTTCGTCATCTTGAACAAAATCTTCCCGAATACCGATCAACCACACCTTATAGCAACTGAAAGCAAGGTGCGCGCGCTCAGAAACCACCCTTCATAGCAAAACCCAGACTTTGTCTCACGATGGGTCTCCTGTAAGCCACAACTTACATCTTACAACTCACAAGGTCTTAGAAGCTGACCAGACCTTAGAGCCTTGGGAACAGCCCTTGATTGGCCCGATGCCAAGAAGCGCGCTCCTCAAGTCAGAGAATGGGGTATCAAGGTGAGTTTCTTTCTCATCGTTCATATCTAATCGTCAGGTTTCAGTGGCGATGGATCGCTAAATCTCTGTAGCAACTTCTGGAGATATGGAATAAGGCCAAGGGAAAGGAGCGTGACGCTCTCCTCTGGGGCGACGAGGTTGGTTCAACCACATGAAACTGAATTATCTCAACTAACATCTTACATAGGTCGAGTATCTTGTGGTAGTTTACTCGGAGGACAACCAGCGAGTGCTGTTGTCCCTTCGTCAGGCAGAGATTCTTGAGGCGTTGGCTACCGACAAGGAACTGGAAAAGCAAGGTGGTTGTGTCCCAGATCTTCAAGACGTGGACACAGCTGGCGCGAAGAAAACGTAAATCAGACAGCCCCTAGACTTTCCGCCATCTGCTGACCCTGAAACAGAGAGAGAACGATCCCCGTCTTTCACCCTGAGTTTGGGCGCTTCATGTTGGAAGCGACCCCAGGTAAGCCTTGGGGCATCGGCTTCAAGGAGCTCCTCGACGTGGAACCAGATATGAAGTTGCGGAGAAAGATCGCCAAAGAGCACATGCTTTCAACTGAATATCCCATCACACTCACAACATACCCTCAAATCGGCGTTCCCGGACAATTCACCGACCCCTACTTTCCGCCCTCAGGACCGCGCCTCCGCTCTCAGTTTGTTCCGGATGAGATCGCCAATCCCCATATCAGATTCCCAACTCTAGCCGCAAACATACGATCTCGACGAGGCCGCAAGGTTCAGGTCAATGTTCCCATCTATCACGACAAGAACACACCAAGACCCTGGAAGGACCCTACCGTGGACTTTGACAAGCATGACTGGCCCGAAGATGATGACGTACGAAACGGAGCTGCCCCTGACGACTTCATCCATATGGATGCCATGGCTTTCGGAATGGGTAGTTGTTGTCTCCAGATCACTTTCCAGGCCAAGAACATCACTGAAGGAAGAATGCTCTATGATCAGCTGAGCCCGCTTGGTCCTATCATGTTGGCATTGACTGCTGCTACGCCTGTGTATAAGGGGTTCCTTGCCAACACCGACGTGCGGTGGAATCAGATCAGCCGCTCTGTGGACTGCAGAACCCCCGAGGAGTTAGGAGAAAAGGTAAGTGCCCTCTCATGCTCTCCAATTCGATCTGCACTGCTCACAATGGAACAGCCACTTTCAGAAGGTGTTCGAAGGATACCAAAGTCACGGTACGCCTCCAACTCGACATATATCGCCATAGACCCTCGATTGAGGAACGAGTACCTCGACCCTGAACTGGTCTATGACTCTGACATCAAGCGCCAGCTTCTCGAGGGGGGCATGGATGATCGACTGGCGACTCACTTTGCTCACCTTTTCATCCGAGACCCCATTGTTGTCTTTGAGGAGGATCTCCAGGAGTTGGACCTCAGCAAGACTGACCACTTTGAGAACATCCAGTCAACTAACTGGCAGCACATGCGTTTCAAGCCCCCGCCTGCTGACAACAGCATCGGCTGGCGAGTCGAGTTCCGCTCCATGGAGATTCAGATCACGGATTTCGAGAACGCGGCCTTCTCTGTCTTTATGGTCCTGGTCACACGTGCAATCCTGTCATTTGACCTCAACTTCTACATCCCTATCAAGAAGGTCGACGAAAACATGGAGCGTGCACACGCAGTCGATGCTGTTCTGAAGGAGAAGTTCTACTTCCGGCGCAACCCTTTCCCTAGCCGCCCCTCGAGAGCCAACACTACCTTTGGTGACGAGAGTCGACCCGGATCAGCACATCCCAGTCGACCAGCATCACCTGGGGGCCCAGTGGAGCACGAATTTGAGGAGATGACAGTGAATGACATTATCAACGGCTCAGAGTCGGGAGAGTTTCCCGGCTTGATCCCCATTGTCGAGAGCTATCTTGACAGCGTTAACGTCGATGTATCGACTCGATGCCATCTGTCTACATATCTCGATCTGATTTCACGTCGAGCTTCAGGAAATCTTGACACAACAGCCAGATGGATCCGCAACTTCATTGACGTGCATCCCAGTTACAAGCATGACAGCGTCGTCAACGATGAGATCAACCATGATCTTATCGGCGCCGTGATTGCCATCGGCGAGCGGGAGACGGCCGGCCGCGACTTTGCGGGTCTCGGGATCCACGGCCTAGAGCGTCTGCTGAACGGCTTCCGTGGAGGATGCGGCGGTTCAAGCACAGCACCCAACGGAGAGACCAACGGAGCACAGGCAGATGCCACCAACGGGTCACTGAAGCGGAAGAGCGAGTGGATTGAAGGCCAGGAGACTGAGTCATGATGGGAAGCGTCATTGAATTGGGTCGGCGTTCTTGGTTGCTTTTTTGAGCATACGTAGTAATAGGATGTATCTAGAAAGCAAAGAGCAGGCCTGGATCAACGCTGGTTTCCAGGACATAGTTGCTGTGCTGTATTGAAGGGCTATGCTGAGACACGGCACGGCTGTTACTGAAGACGTTGAAGCAATCATTTGAGGGTGCCACACTAGAAAGATATATAAACATTGGGCGATTTTACGGTCGTCTGGGTGATGTCTATTCTGCGTTCCCAAGACTCGAGGCTCGCCTCATATGATCCCAGGCAAAGTCCATCTTATTATACTGAACCAAGAACAGTGAAGTCTCAGTGTTGAATAGAGTTCAAAACCAAGCATTCAACTATACCACTATCCGCAATGGCCCTGACGATCACATGACTCCGTGTGTTAGTCTGTATAGCACATTCGACATGTCAAGTTTGGGCATCACGGACGGGAATTATCTCGTTTGTCTCTCTCGGAGCTTTTCCACAGCATGAGACAGAGCTAACTACAGCACATACATACCTAGGTAGGTGGGTAGCAGCAAGCAGCTAAGTAAGTAAGTAAGTAAGTAACTAACTAACTAACTAACGGATGGATCAGATCAGATGGATCATAGAGAGGCCATCAAAACGCCTCCTTGTAAGCGAGCTGTCTCCGTGAGCGAGAGAGGAGAGGGAAAAAACGTTGACCTTGGCTTGGCCTGGCTTGAGTTGGCTTGAGTTGGGCACCTCGCACCGCAGTGGCTGTCTGGGAGGAATTCTCAGCCGTGCCGTGCCGTGCCGGGGGGAGGTGAAGATGCAGTATAGCGTCTCTCGGCCGATTCTAGAAAGAAAGACACGGTTCTAGTTGTTGGTTTGCTTTTGTTTTGGCTTTGCCGCTGCAAGAGTCGCATGTCTTTGACTTTGAGTTGTGGTAGTTTAAGGGGGCTTTGCTCTTCTTTTCTTCTCAGGGGACCCCCTTTCGGTCTGGAATTCTCGTAAAGACCCATAAACCATGTTCTCTACCTTGGGCAAAGGAGAGAGAGAAAAAAAAGCAAAAAAGCCACACTGGGGTTAGTAGTTTGGCGTGGCATTTGACGTGTAGCCTCGGTATTAATGTTTTTGAGGAGATATCATGAGAGATATCAGATGGGCACCTTGACCGGTCGCCGCATTTGGAGAGTCGAGACACCGGTGAGGGTTCGCTACAGCTGAGAGTGAACGGTAGAGTTGAGTTATCATTATCGGCGAATTTCTTACTAGGCCGCCAGGTTCTGTAACTTGTGATATCTTTGCTTTTTCCGCTGTCGCCCTGTGTCTAGTGGGGG